>NC_056732.1:23117103-23354603 GCF_019279795.1 Protopterus annectens | reverse complement strand
TGTAAAAATGTACCTGTCTTTGTTATATTTTCCCTTCTATGCCCCCCAGACACATCTTCACTGCTGTAAGTCACATTCCAGTCCCCATCTATAAGTAATATTCCTTGCTGAAAGCTAATTATTTCTCCCAGAATTTTCTTAAGCTCCATTACAGCAGTTTTAGGTGGAATATAAATACATACCAGTGTAATTCTCCTCCCTTGCCAGTAGCCCCTAAGTACTACAAATCTCCCATTATTATCTTTTCATCTTCTTCTATCACTATTGGAGCTCCTCTTGCAATTAATATAAGCACTCCTCTTCTCCTTTGTCTCAGGTACTCTCCTGAATAATCATCCTGAAAACCCTTCTTTATCAAATTCACATGTTCAATTCCTTTCTAAAAGTATCCCCTGTAGCAGAGCTATTTGCACTCTACAGTTTTTAATACAGTTCACTGCTTTTTCTTTTTTGTATTTATCTGCGAAACCACTGACATTTAAAGACAATACAGAAAGCATCATTCTGTTAAAAAATTATTATTCCCACCTTTTATGTGTGGCAGCTTTTTTAAGTGTCTAGTTCCAGCTTTTGTGTTAAATGAATACATTCTTTGGCAGGTTGATCTTTTATATAGTTGTTTCCTGTCATATCCATTTGGGCCTGTGTCACATCTTACAAAACCTATTGTTTTATTGAAAGCCCTGAAACAAAAAAAAAAAAAAAACACTCCCCCCAATACCCCCATAAAACCTATTAACTTAATACTAACACAAAAAACTATGTACATCCTCAAATATTGAAGTTTTCCCTTCATAATAGGATAAAAGTGTTCCAAAGTGACAGCCATGCTCTTAGACTTGGGTTAACTTAAAACAAAGGTTATCCATGCTAAGACAAATGGTGCAGCCTTTGCTTCTACTAAGTGCTCTCTGGTTTTATCTTATTTTATAGCTCTCCCAGCTGGGAAAAACACTTGAATGCTTCCAGAGAAAGTACAGTTGCGTACCTACCATAAATGTAGATGTTCGAGTGTATTCACTGTCTCAGTTATTACAATTGGGTTATCCTGCTGGCAGGCTACCCGCAGTCGGCCTGAATTCCAAAGTCTAGGGCTGGCATCAGTTGCTGTCGCCTCCTCCCTGATGTCACTGTGCCAGGGGTATAAAAGATGCAGCTGATGCCATTTTCTTCAGTTTTTCTTGCCCCAGATGTCAGGTGCCCCCAAAAGGGTAGGCTAAAAATATGTCAATAAAGCATACATGCACCAAAGTAAATTATTCTTTCCTCCACCAGCAAATACACCACATAGGTTGTATAGAATAGAGAAGTACAGATAAGTTCCAGCAAAGATAAGGGGGGTGGTGGGTGGGTAACCTGGTCTGCAACAGTGAATGCACTCGAACATCTACATTTATGGTAGGTACACAACTGTACTATGTTCATCGTGTTTCACTATTGCAGTCATTACAATTGGGTTGAATCCCAAAGCTGAGGTTGGGAGGCTGGAGCTAAATAGGATTAGGAGCGGCTATGAGGCCCTGGAGAACTGCGGTGGCAAAGCCTGTCCTGGATTTAGAGTAGAGTGGTAAGTGATAGTGCTTTGTAAAAGTGTGCACTGAGCTCCAGGTTGCAGCCTCTAAAATGTCTTTGGTTGGTACTCCTCTGAGGAAGGCTGCTGAAGTGGCTGCTGCTCTGGTTGAATGTGGCCTAATGGCCTTAGGCACTGGTTTGTCATGTTGCAAACAGCAGAAACGAATGCAGTGACCTATCCATTTTGAAAATGTCTGCTTTGAGATAGCCTTTCCTTGTGATCCCACAGCATATGCCACTAGTAACTGCTCAGTCTTTCTGAAAGCTTTGGTTCTGTCCAAGTAGAAGTGCAGCTGTCTGTGTCTGTCCAAAGAATGCAGAACTGGACTCTACCTTAGGCATAAATGTCGAGTTTGTCCTCAGAGAAACCCTGTCTGGATGGAAAAAGATAAAAGATTCCACAGCCATGAGTGCCTGTAGCTCTGAGACTCGTCTTGCAGAGGTTATTGCTAGGAGCAGAGCTGTTTTCCAAGATAAGAATTTTATATCAGCTATATTGGCTGGCTCAAAAGGAGGCAGGGTGAGTTTTTCCAAGACATAATTGAGGTCCCATGCAGGTATTGGTGATCTCATTAGAGGTTTTATGTTTTTGGCTCCTCTGAGGTACTGCCTTATTAAAGGATGAGAAAAAATAGGTGGTTCTGTATTGTAAAGAGCTGAAATGGCAGAGGCATGAATCTTAATTGATGAAAAGGATAGTCCTTTGTTCAGCATCTCAGTTAAGTATTGTAAAATCTGAGGAATATTTGGTACAATCGTGTCAATCCCTTGTGCCTGGTTCCAAGCACAGAATCTCTTCCATTTTTCAGCATAAGATTTTCTGGTACTATGTCTCCTGGCTTCCAAAATAACATCCATCACCACTTTGGAAAGAGGGGTGTTTTGAATGACTACATTATCCGCCATGCTGCCAGATTTAAGGTCTTGAGTTGGCTGTGCAGGATCTGATTGTTTTGTTGTGACAGTAAGTAAGGAATTTGAGGTAATGTCCAGGCTGGGTATTGAGACAGGTTCCTTAGGATTTGGTACCAGTGCTGGTGGGGCCAGTCTGGGGCAATCAGTATCATTTTTGGCTTCTCTTGTCTGACCTTTAGGAGTACCTTGGGGAGGAGGGGCAGTGGAGGAAAGGCATATACTGTTAAGTTTTTCCAGCTTAAGGACAGAGCATCCACTTTCCATGCTTGCTTGTGATAATCTTTGTGCAGAATCTCTGTAGTTGGCAGTTGTGAGGGGAGACAAAGATCTATGTCCGGGCATCCCCATTTCCTTATTATCATGCTGAAGACTTGCGGATCCAATTTCCACTCATGGGGATCCCAGAGGTTTCTGCTTAGTTCGTCTGTCAGAGCATTTATCTTTCTTGGTAGGAATTGTGCCTGCAGATGTACTTGGTAAGTCAATGCTGTGTCCCACAAAGTCATGACCAGTCTGAAAAGGGGACAGGAATGAGTGCCTCCCTGCTTTTTTATGTACCACATGACTGCAGTATTGTCTGTCTTTATCAGTAGTTGTCCCGGATGAAGTAGATCCTTGAAGGCTGTCAGGGCATTCTGAACAGCTAGCATCTCTTTTAGATTGATATGTAGATGCATTTGGCTTGTGGACCATGTGCCCTGAATACATCTTCCTGCCATGAGGGCCCCCCAGGCATAATCTGATGCATCTGTTGTTAATGTCTGCCTGGCTGGGGGTAAAGTGAATGGCTGTCCCTTGTTGTGGTGACAGGCCTTTGCCCACCATTGAAACTCCTGTTGCAGGCAGGAAATGAGGGTAATTATTGTTTCCAGGCTGCGGCAATGTTGAGTCCAAACACTTTTTAGATACCATTAAAATTTTCTCATATGCAGTCTTGCATATGGAATTAGCAGAATGCAGGATGCCATGAAGCCCAAAGCCTGTAGAATTTTTCTTGCAGATAACTGGGCCTTTGTTGCCAACAGTTTGAAATAAGTAGTCAGTTGCCTTTGTTTGTCTGGCGTGAGATAAGCCATCTGGGCAGTTGTATTTAAGCTTGCACCAGGAATATTATCTCTTGAGAGGGTACAAGTTTTGATTTCTTTTCATTTACTGTGTACCCTAGGCATGCTAGTAATCTTTTTACAAATGCCAGATGCTGTAGTAGAATGTCCTTGTTCTCTGCTTGAATGAGGCAGTCGTCCAAGTAAGGATATATTTGTATTCCTCTTTGTCTGCAAAATGCAATTACTGGAGCCAGGCATTTTGTGAAGACCCTGGACGCAGTAGATAAGCCAAAGGGCAGTGCAGAGAATTGGTAGTGCATTGAGCCAGCTATGAATCTGAGGTATCTTCTGCATGATTGTCTGATTGGGACATGCAGGTATGACTCTTTTAGGTCTAAAGTCACAAGCCGAGTCTTCTTGCCCAGCATGGGCAGAAGCTGCTGCAGAGTCAACATTTTGAATTTTGGAATATCCAGATATGTGTTTAGAATAGATAGGTCCAGTACTGGTCTCCAGGCTTTGCCCTTTCTGGGCACCAAGAACAGTCTTGAGTAAAATCCTTGTCCCTGCTCATGCTCTGGTACTTGCTGAATGGCCCTCATGTCCATAAGGAATGAAATTTGCTTTTGTGCCTCTGCCCATTGATTTTGTGGCAGGTCTGGCAAACCGTGAGCCCTTCGCAGGGTATGAAAGCAAAACTTGTAACCTTGTGACACTATGTTCAAGACCCATTTGTCCTGGGTTATAATGTGCCAATTTTGATGAAAAAATTTTAGTTTTCCCCCTAAAGGCGCTGCCAGAAGATAAGTGCTTGGCGCAGACAGGGGGAAGTCATTGGGACTGTTTCCTGTAAGGCTGTGATTTGTCTTCTCCGCTTTTGGAGGTAGAAGCATCCCATTGTTTAGACCTGTATGTGCCTTGGGGCTGGGACCTGCCTCTAGGGTGTCTGTATCTGCCCCTTTATGGCCTGTCTGACACTGGAAAGGACCAATTCTTTGCAGGCCGGTGTCTGCTAAATCTTGGAGGGTGTACCTGTAAGAAATTCTTGACTGTTTACATAGATTTTGCTTTGTCCTCCATTTTCTTCAACACCTCGTCTGCTTTAACACCAAACAAGGTATCATGCTGTAATGGAGCATCTAATAATTTTGCTTTAACATGATCAGGCAGATTCTGTTCCTTTAACCAAGCATGCCTCCTAATGACAGAACCCGTAACAGCGGCCCTGCAGGAGGCCTCCAGAGAATCAAAACCACATTGCAAAGTATGCTTTCCAACTTGTTCAGCTGCATGCAATAAATCCTGCATTTCTTTGTTTTCTGCACATTCAGAATGTATCAACATTTTTTGTTTAAGCAGTGACAATATATTGCTGATATTTAAGCATATGAAACTGACAATTTAAAGCCCTTATAGCCAAGTTAGCAGAAGTGTAAATCTTTTTCCCCATCTGTCCAGTGCCCTAGAATCCCTGTCACAGGGGGTAGAGTTTTTTGCAGTGGAAGCCTTGACCCCTTTGGGACCCTGAGACATAGTTTCTGGGTCAGCAGCAGGGTTTTTAAAAACAAATTTATGTGACTCAGGAACCCTGTAGTATCTGTCTGGCTTAACAGGAGCTGGAGGGAAGGAGTCAGGAGTCAGACTGGACTCTGAAAAAACATCATCTACAATGTCTAACACAGGAGGAATAGCAAGGGGCCTGTGCTGAGGTAGTAAAAGGAAGTCTCTGAGCCTTTTCTTAGATTCTGAATAATCTTGGCTCTCCCAGTGAAAATGCTCCCTCATGGTATGTAGAGTTTCCCCAAAAGAATAATCCTCAGGAGGAGAGGCTGAAGGGATAGATTCTTCAGCATCAGAATCCTCATAAGGAGGAAGAGAGTATTCCTGATCAGAAGAGGAATCAGATAAAATGAAAACATGATCGGAAGATTCATATTCTGTCTCTTGCCTAGGCCTCTTATCAGGAGGGGGATGGGAACCCCTGATTAAAGTAATTAGGTCTTCGGCCATTTTGAGTATCTGTTTTTTAGGCATGGAGGCCTGTCCATGGGGCTGCTGTACTTGTTTCTTTGTCTTTAAAGGTGCTTTAGTCTTTGCCTTTGAAGCTGAAGTCGTTTTTACATATAATTGTGTTGGCCTGAAAACACCCTTAGAAACCGATGCCTGCTCAGCGGCTCTGGACCCATCTGAGGGAATAGCTTCCGAGGTTCCAATACCTTGAGTTTCCAGTGGCCTAGTCAGCTCCATATGGGAGTCAGTAACGGCCTGCAGCTCTAAAGTAGCGGGCGTCAGGGGCTGCAAAAGCGCCTCACTGAGAACCGGCGACTGGCTTAGAAGAAGCCTTGTCATCAGTTTTGGACCTCAGATGCTTGTCCTTTTCTTTGTCCTTGCATTTCTTGTGAATTGCGGTAGTTGGATGGCTATCTGATGACATTGTGTAATTAAATCTTCTGCCAAAATAGTGAAATGCAAAATCTTACTGATGCTTAATAGTGCGTTGGTTAAACCTAGCACAGAACCTACAATTAACAACGTCGTGATCACGGCCTAGGCAAGGAATACAGTAGGAATGAAAGTCCTTATGAGGTATTTGCTTCCCACAAGAAATACAATTATTAACTTTTTCTGACATCGGTCTGGAGCAAGAAAAAAGTTTCTCCAATGGGGTACTTAGCTTTAAATGAAGACTTCGGATCTGAAATTCGAACATGAAAATCTCAGGAGTCGGCCGACCGGCACTTGTGAACTGCTTTTGCTTCGGGCACCACTCGGGCAAGAAAGACTGAAGAAAATGGCGTCGACTGCATCTTTCATACCCCTGGCGCACTGACGTCAGGGAGGAGGCGACAGCAACTGAGGCCGGATCTAGACTTTGGAACTCAGGCCGACTGCAGGTAGCCTGCCAGCAGGATAACCCAATTGTAATGACTGCAACAGTGAAACACGATGAACATCATTATCTCCTAGCCATTTCTCTTTATCATATTGTCTCCATGGAGACATGGGGACCAGATACAGAGTTGCTACTAAGCATACATTTATTTGCTAGAAAAAAGCTATATAATATTCAATGTTCTTTTTCATTTACTTGCTTTCTCTTAAAACTTGTTACTAGATCAAGGCAAGGGCCTTAATCCAGTCATTCCCCTATGCAAGAATGAGAAAAAGTACATCAATTTTTCTTTTGTCATGCTCTTTTGACTACACTTTTCTTCTTTTTTACATTGCAGTGTTTATAATTCTTAAAACTGAAGTAGCAGAAAGAGATAAGAAGGGAGAAAAAAAGCAGAGCCCTTGTTTACATTAGTATTTTCACTACAATTAAAAATAACTAAGAAAACATTATTTTAAAGCATGCAAAGAAAATCATGCACTATAAACATATTACTATTAAGTAAAAAATTCTTTACTTACAGTTAACTTTCTCCCACCGTTTCCCCTCTTGCCCTCTCCTAAGTATTTTTCTGAACATTAATGACATGAAGTAGGGCGTATGCTTTACAGTCTCCTACAAGTTTACAGTGTGGCACAGTGGTGCAGCAGTTGGCACTGTCACCTCACAGCAATAAGTTTTCTGGTTCAATTCTTGGCTGGGGTGCCTTCTGTGTGGAGTCTGCATGTCCTCCCTGCATTTGCATGAGTTTTCCCTGAGTGCTCTGGTTTCTTTCCACATTCGAAAGACATGCATCTGGGTGTTTCTCCCCAGGCCACTGCAGAAAACGGGCTCTGTCACAGTCAGACTTTCCCAGTAAACAAATGTCAAATAAAATAAAAAAAAATGAAATAGAGATTAACAAAGTCAAAAAAGTCTAATATTGCCAGATTTTCTTGTTGTCATGTTTCACAAATATAATTATTGCTTTGTAATCCCACATTTGTCAGTTTCCAATGTACTGGTTTTAATCCCTGTTTATCTCCATCCCCCAAATCCTGTCCAATGTACTCTCAATTCTTCTAGTCAACTCTTTTGCTTTTTTTTCCTTACCTCAATCATTTTCCATTGAAACACTAGAAAAAGGTTTCAGTGGCACAATCTCTCTGTGATCTTTATTACCAGAAGAACAAGCAGCAGAATCTCCTTCTGTTTCACAGCTCACTTTTTGTTGAACAAACTTTTATATTTCCTCCTTAGTTCTAAACTGTACTAAGATGCTGTTACTTGTGTATTTAAGTTCTGGTAAACGTACTCATTCTATTAAGCTACAAAAACATTTTTCACATTGTTTTACTTACTGTTCTGTGAATAAAAAGTTTCAAAAGTCTTTTCACAAAAACTATGTCCCTAATGTCTGTTACATTAGATCCCAATGTTGAAATGATATTGCCAAAATAAAGTACCTATAAACTGATTTTTTGGTTTAATTATTCATTGTCAGTTTAATCCTTATCACTGGTCTTTTAAATATTGGCTCTTGTTCTATATGATAATGATGAATATTCTCTCCGTTACTTTGACCTGCTGCTGCTGTTTATTTCCTGCAGCTCCTGCAGCATATGACAATCATTAAACCAGTAATTTTCCTTCTTTATTTTGTGCTCTAAGATGCTCTATTTCAAAATCACTTGCAGCCCTTCTAGAGAGCACTCCCTTAAAGACAGCTACTCTACCTACTGGGCATGTTCCCTCCATTTTTGTTACTTTTCTTCTCCACTTCTTGAGTTTCTAATGTTATTTCATTTCCACTACTGTTTTCTTCCTCTTCAAATTATTTTCAAACCAAACTAAGAAACTACTCACCTTTAAAATTCAAGTTAAACAGCACCTAAAGTTCATCTGGCTTTGCACTTGATACACATCTGGTTAAGCTCCATCTGTAATCTTGCCACAAAAATGTATGGCACACAAAGTGCTTTCCATCTATGTTATTTCTTGATCCCCACATCTCCCCCCTTCCCCCTCTTCTCTATTTTTAAATTCACACACACATTCACCTGTATGCATTCACTTCTAAGAGTAATCTTAGGCCTTATACTAGAACTTTCTCTATCAAGAATTTCCTTCCACTTCCTATCCCTCCTTTTCTCTTCACCCAGTTTTCCATTAACACCTTTTACTTACTAACATTTTTCTTGTCATTAAACATCTCGTTATAGTCCACTCCTCTATGCATGTAATACTTCTATTTATTTGTTTTTATGACTATTTTCATATTCTGCTTTTAACTATGGAAACAATGTCAATATTACTCTAAATTTATATATACATACCTAATATAGCTATGAAATGCATATTAAGCTATGTCTTGTTATACTTTGAATTGCATGTAAAAAAAAATAATGTACAACTGCATGCAAACTTAACTGAAGCTTTCCTGCCTGGGCCTCTGCTGAAAATGGGATCATGCAGTGTTAGATATTCCCAGTCAACAAAAACAAAGAAACAGATAAACCACCTTCTGACTGTTAAATTCCACTGCACTGATTTACCTTCTCATGGTTTATTCTTCTCCATTATCAGCATTAAGACTGGTGTTGTCAGATCTCTGGAAGTTACAGCTATGACTCCTGTATCACTATTTTTGACATAAGCAGCTCTTTTCTCCCACTCTCAAGTCTTCCTTTCTGTGTTTACAGCATTACTGCCTATCATCAAAGTAATGTCAAGCCCCAGCACAGTCCTCTGCTGCTACTCAGTGGCTTGGATGAGTAACAGAAGTTTCTCACAGTCCTCTACTGCCACTCAGTGGCTTGGAAGACTAAGTTTCTCAGTGATGTGGCCAAATTTCTTCTAGGCAGTATGTGAATCATCTCTCGTCTCCCATGCAAAGAAACCATTGGCATAGTGGGACTAAGCCAGTCAAGAATGTGTACATAAATAACATTTAAAATGTTACAAGATAACAACAAACCTCCCAAATCCTCTCTGAAATGCACAGACTTCCCCCATTAATTTACAGTGAGCTTTGGCTTCACTTTTCCCCCTAAACAAAAAGCTTACTAAAGGAAAACAGAGATGGATGCTCAGACAAGTGTGTGCACATGTGGTTTTATGAGTTGTAGGGGCATAGTAGCCCAATTACAGTAGAACAGTAGCAGTACAAAACTATACTGGTAATATCTGCTTGGTGTTATGGATATAGCGCTATTTCATTTAAGGGGGGCAGGCAGGTTTACAACCAGATACAGCAAATCTGGGGCACACATTAAACATTGTGGGGGAAAAAGGTGTCTAAATCTTCGCTTGCTGGGCATTTTGGTTGATGAGTTGTTATTTTAGAGCTGATGCTATTGTGGTGTTAAGAGCGATGTGTATACTGGTGACTTTTTTATTTTTGTTTTAATACAGATTTGTTGTGAAGGACAGGGGAGATGTTCCAAAATAGAAACATTGCTACAATGCAGAAGACTAGTAAAATGTGCACAATGTTGGGATCAGGCATTAATCGCATTTTTATGACAGAATGCTATTCCTTTCACATAAAACTGCCTTTCAACTTTGCTGGCAATCTGTTTTCATCTATGTACTTCCTGCATGGGGACAAATAAACTTTAAAACTCAAATAGTGTGTGTGTGTGTGTGTGTGTGTGTGTGTGTGTGTGTGTGTGTGTGTGTGTGTGTGTGTGTGTGTGTGTGTGTGTGTGTGTATGTGTGTGTGTGAGTGTGTGTGCAGGAGCAATTTGGCTTCATAATAACAATGAATAAATTTTGACTGATTTTTTAAAACATTTCTTGTGCTTCCTGGTATGTTTCGGTCCCTAACACATCCTCTCTCACTCATGGTCTGCTCCTAAGCTGTGTCACTAGTTTCCTGAGTCAGGGCTCTAGCCAGCATATTTTTTTTTTGTTTCCTGCCTTTACAAGGATCAAATCAGAACTGATTGGAGAAGGGGTGAAATGCTTTCACAGAAGTAGAAACCTTAAATGTTGTCATTAAGCATTCTGAAGACTTGTTTCCTGGCTCATGCAATATTCATTTTCTTCTGACCTCAGGAAAATACTACAATTATATAAACAGTTTACATTCCAAAGATGTTGTGCCCATCGTGACACCTTCCAACTTTTACAAAACTGATATTTTACAAAGTAGTAACTATCAGTTTATTATCTCAAAGTATTTGCAAGAAAGCTGTTTTGTGTTTACATTCTTCTGACTAAATAACACAAATGTCCAAATGCTGGATTGAATTTGTGTCCTTGAGGTCGACACCAAAATGCAACATTGAATAAGGGCAGGAAACAGGCAGCTTGAGCAGACAGCACACAAGAATGAGCATTATACACTTCTTCCACTTTTTTTCTACAATGGATAAATCACATTTCACATTTGAAAACAAAAAAAATGAATGCATGGTGTGAAAGCTACTGCAATGGTAGCATTACAGAAATGAATGCTGCAGAAACAGTCCATTTTCAAACACACAGCCATGGGCCCCACAAATATAACAACTTTCATGCTGTGTAAGTGAAGTAGAGGGCCCCACAAATATAACAACTATCATGCTAAGTGAAGTAGAGGGCCCCACGAATATAACAACTTTCATGCTGTGTAAGTGAAGTAGAGGGCTCCATAAATATAACAACTTTCATGCTGTGTAAGTGAAGTAGAGGGCCCCATGAATATAACAACTATCATGCTAAGTGAAGTAGAGGGCCCCACGAATATAACAACTTTCATGCTGTGTAAGTGAAGTAGAGGGCTCCACAAATATAACAACTTTCATGCTGTGTAAGTGAAGTAGAGGGCCCCACAAATATAACAACTATCATGCTAAGTGAAGTAGAGGGCCCCACGAATATAACAACTTTCATGCTGTGTAAGTGAAGTAGAGGGCTCCATAAATATAACAACTTTCATGCTGTGTAAGTGAAGTAGAGGGCCCCATGAATATAACAACTATCATGCTAAGTGAAGTAGAGGGCCCCACGAATATAACAACTTTCATGCTGTGTAAGTGAAGTAGAGGGCTCCATAAATATAACAACTTTCATGCTGTGTAAGTGAAGTAGAGGGCCCCATGAATATAACAACTTTCATGCTGTGTAAGTGAAGTAGAGGGCCCCATGAGTATAACAACTTTCATGCTGTGTAAGTGAAGTAGAGGGCCCCACAAATATAACAACTTTCATGCTGTGTAAGTGAAGTAGAGGGCCCCACAAATATAACAACTTTCATGCTGTGTAAGTGAAGTAGAATGAGAAAGTTTGGAGGAGAAAGAAGCACAGCTGGAAGAAAATAATATCATATTAATAAGTGAAAATACCTGTTGATTACAGTCACTGACCAGAGACATGTGCATTTATTTTAGTACAGATTCTGTCTTTAGCGCATCCTTTGCAAGTACAGGTTTGACACCAGGACAAATGCGTGCTATGGACACTTATTTCTGTTGTTCTGATTGGGCACTGCAGTAATTCTTCCAAAAAACATGTAACTTGTTGGGATACTATAAATTATCTGTAAATATTGCACTTAGCTTTTCTCCTTTGGCCTGGGTTTATACCTCTCAACTGTATAGATTTTCCCAGAATGTCCAGATTTTTTGCCTCATAGTTTTGGCCTGTTTCTATTCATAAAATGTGTGGCTTTCTGGCAAATCATTGTGGATTGAAGTTATTAAACAATGACAACACATTTGAGTTTCAGACTTTATATCCTTCAGAAAATGCATGCTAACACGCAATCTTTTATTCTAGCACCTAAGTTATAAGAGCAACAATTAAAATTTGTTCCTAATTTTTGGCCTTTTTCCGCCATAATTTTTGGCTTTATCCGGATTTCTTTTACTAAGAGGTCGAAAGATATGTCTGGGCCACAACTGAAAGGGTATATGAAAAAAATGTTCAGTTTCCGGCTTAACAAACAAAAGAATGGACTTCCAGGTAAATATAAAACAGAAAATTTCATAATACTGCCTTGAATCTTTTCAACACTGTGATTTAATGCAACCAGTCTCAACAATGAAGACTTAAAACATTAAAAAACACTCTGTACTTGATATCCTGTCTATAGTTATCATCTCACTGTAACTTATTTTTATTTTATTTATTTTTATTCTGAATTTGTAAACCATAACGGTGGGCTAGTCTAGCAGCCCTTCTCAGCTGTGATCTGGGCCACAAATGAAGTTAACAGCTGGAAACAATGAACAGTCAACACGCATTCATTTAACATATTGTACATTCAGTTTGCATAGCATAAAGTTGTAATTACTACAAAGACTATATAATTAAACAGCATACATAATAAATACAAGAATGTTAGGATTTCTTTCAGCCTAACTACGTTTGTAACACTACACATCTGCAATGATTTTAAGTTGGAAAGTTGAAGATGGTTTACCAACATGAAGATGTATAAAGCAACAATTTCTAGTATATGTTAGGTGGTATAAAGACAGTCCTCTCCTGTTAATAATTGCAAACATAAACAGACCTACACTGTAATAAGGAACGTGAATAAATCACTCTCACTTTATTCACACAGTATGTTAAATAGAAAGAAAAATAGATAGAGAAAATAGGTATGTGGTGAGAACAGACAGTATTAATTAGCAGTATAAAGATACCAATTACAAAGAAAGTTAAGGTATATTACAAGCATGTGATCAGATTTAAAATGGAAAACGATAGAACAATGCTAATAATTACAGTATACAGGGCACTTAGTTCACAGGGAATGTTTTTGTTTAGTCAGACTGCATATTCAAATGTTTGTGTTGCTTGAAAACTGGGTTGTAGAATGTTACATTGTACCTCTAAAACAATGACATTGCTTTAGTAAATAACTAGGGAACAGTAATTCTTCAGTCAGTTAAAGAAATATGAGATTAGCTAAATGCAGTTTTATTCTGCATCTGAGTCTTTCCATCTGTGTTGTTTTTTTATATTTCCTATGACAAATTCTGACAGATATTCAGTATTTTCATTGTTTAATCATTTATTATTAAATATATCTAAACCTTTTATTGTGGCTGGTCTTTTTGAAAATATTTAACCTTTGAGAGTACTTGCATTTATTTAGTGGCACTGTGGCTCCACATTCCTGAAGGTCTTGCTGCTTGGTTAATACTAACATGTATATAAGTATCAGTTTTACTAAGTGAAATTGGGTACCCTTGTAACAGCCTTAAAGTAGTTTGCTTTGGGTGTTCTGGTGGCACTGATTCTACTTTATAGGCTGGGTGGAGGTGTCAGAGCAGGTAAGCTGTGCCAGCCTTTCCCAGCTGTGAGTGTGTGTGTGAAAATCCAAATCTCAAATGACAGTGTGTGTGATGGCTACTTTGAACAGGGACACAGAGCACACAGAGAGGGTGGTGGAGGACTTGGCTTGGAACACCTGGCTAAGGACTTAGATCTGTAGTGGTCAGTGGGGTGGCTTATTTGGGGCCTGGAGAGAAAGCCCAAACCTAGGACTGGAGAGTGCATTCCCTGTGGGCTCTTAAGGGAAATTGTACTTGGTACAGAGAGATGCATCTGAAAATACTGTGTGTGTCTATTTTTTTCCTCAGTGAACATTCCCCACCAGTGTCAGTGGTGAGGATTGAGGCTCCTTGATCACTGGCCCAGAGGAGGGATGTCACAGTATTATTTATTTCTTGCCTTTTCTATTTAGTAACATACAAATCATGAATGCATAATGTGATTAACTAATTACCAAATGTTAGCAGCCCAACATGCAAAACAACCAAGTACAACCAAAGTGAGATGAATACCAAAACACCAGGTGTGCATTAAAATAATTTACTGTTGAGTGCTTTTGTTTGTAAAATGTAAGACTTCATCAGAACATTCTTAGGTTCATAGTTTAATATTAGGCTAACTACACTTGTGGCCCATTTTAGCCAATTACCTCATGTGAGGATCAAACTATGCATCTTGTGTCTGTAAGGTAAACACCTTAACCATTATGCCAACCTCTCTGTTACCCATTCTTGAAAACAAACCCTGATGCTTTGAGTATAATTGGGCTATTGAGATCACATGATAGCCTAGGGAGATAAAATGACTTTGTTTTCAAGAATGTTCTGATGAAGTCTTAAATTTTACATGCAAACGTGCTCAACAATAAATTATTTTACTGCACTCCTGGTGTTTTCGTATTCCGCTCTCTTTGGCTGTACTTGGTTAAGTAATTACATCATAACTTCTGAGTCTCCCCTAAAAATAATTACCTCTGCAGAACACAAAGAAAAAAACGGACAAACAAAATAGCCTATGTGGTGAAAAATATGAGAAATAAATACTTCCACTACTGCTGTTACTTGGAATAATAATCCTCACTGGATTTTATGAAATTAAGGCAGAAAGAAGCTACAAAGTTATCTAAAATAGCTAGAAAACATCTACTAGCAAAACATGACACCATGACACATTTTGATGTAACTGACTATAAAATTATACATATTTGTGATTATGCTCAAATTTAAGCAAAAATAAATATATAATGCATCATAAATCTCAGAGGTCTTACTATACACACTATTTCTTGCATTATGTTTTGTTTTTGTCTTGGGTCTTTATTGTGGCTGAGAAGTGTGTTTGGACTAGCCCTCCTGTCAGGTTAACAAATATATTGCCAACATCCTGGCAGAGTGCTAACTTTACCCCCCTCTCACCCCCTAAACAGCCCATCTCTATACTGGAAGAATGCAAAGTTCCTGTAATCACAGCTGCACAGGTAAAAACTTCACTCTCCAAAGCCAAGAACACAGCATCCATGGGACCTGACAACATCCCAGGCTACCTTCTACATGAACTACAGAATGAACTGGCACCCCACCTAAGTACCATGTTCAGTCATAGCGTCACCTCAGGCTTTGTGCCAATTGAATGGCGCACTGCGACGGTTATCCCACTCCACAAAGGGGGAGCCACGACAGACCCTGGGAACTAACAGCCTATTAGCCTGATGAGCCTGGTCTGCAATGCCATGGAATGTATCATCATGGAACTCATAAACAAAGACAGTGGAGATCTCCAAACTCTGAACTCCACACAGTTCGGGTTTGTAAAAGGCAGATCACGTCTCCTAAACCTGATAGACTTCTTTGAAGCAGTCACCAAAGCCATAGATGAGGGTAAGGTGGTTCACACAGCCTATCTAGATCTCGCCAAGGTGTTCAGCACCATCTCCCACTCTGGAATTATAAATAAACTCATTAAACTAGGTATAAATCCCTATGTTACATGATGGATTGCCAACACTGTGAAAGTAGCAGACTCCAAATCAGACTTCAGACCAGTGACAATTGGAGTACCACAGGATTCAGTCCTGGATGTTTGGTATCTACTTCTCTGAAGTACAGGCTAACACAGAAGGTCTTTGGCTAACTAAGTTCACAGATGCCTGCAAACTAGGAGCTATAATCGAAACTCCTAACAATGTGGACATTCTACAAAAGGGCCTCACTGAGACAGATGCCTGGTGTCAAAGCCATGGCCTCAAGCTCAATGTCAAAAAGTGCATTGTCATCCCCTTTGGTAAAAACTCTGTACCCATGAACTACCACATAGGTGGTTGTTGTGTCTTTCGGCTTTTCCCGGTTAGGGGTCACCACAGCGGAACTCCAGTCCGCTAATGATTGGCAGTAGATTTTTTTACGTGCCGAGTTGCCAGCTCTGATGCACAACCTTCAACAAAGGTACACCCATTCACGCATGTCTCCACACAGAAGACGCTCTAGCTGAGAATCGAACAGGACAACGTCTTACTGTGAGGTGACAACCCTACCGCAGCACCACCACTGCAGTTGTGATAAGAGACCCTGGGACACAGATGGACTGTAGTCTCTCCTTTGATAATCACATCACCACAGTGGTCAGGAAATCCTTCTACGTGGCACATCTCATCACAAAAGGTTTCTCATCCAGAAAAAAAGAGGTCATTATTCCCCTCTACTCATCACTCATTAGACCCATTATAGAGTACAACGTCCCTTTTGGTATGTACCTCACAAAACATCTACAACAACTGGAAAGGCCGCAGAAATACCTCACAAAGAGTATTACTGGCCTCAAACAGATGCCCTACATGGACCGTCTCAAAAAACTCCAGCTTTACTCTGTCGCATATCGCCTACTCAGAGGCAATCTCTGCCTAACATACAAAGCTACGACAAACCCAGAGCTGTTGGATATGCTCCACTTAAAGAAATCCTAATCCCTCCGAGCTACATGTTCTAGGGACCTACACCTTGTCACCACAATAAACAGAACATGCTGGAGGGATAGATTCCTGTCCCAGAGACTTCCCATACTCTGGAACAGACTACCTATGTCAAACAGAGCTCCTCATTAGCACTCTTCAAGAAAAATCTTGATGACTGGATGTGTAATAGGAAATTCACCCAGGGGATCACTTCTGTGGTTCTGCTTGACAGGGGCGCAGGAAAATAATTTTCTTGGGTGGCGAAAGCCAGGGTACCTGTTTGGCTAGGCTTGTATAGGCCCTAGGGCCAATAGCCTAGTACCTACCTATGCACCTAATGATAACTGATAGAGACCTTTAGAAATGGCAAATGCTGCCATCATCTTCTAATTAAGTGTACTGCCATGATCAGAGCTTTACTCATTCATTACTGTCATCTGGGCTTATAGTTAAGAACTGGCCATACTTAACCAAGATGCATTGGTACCTAGTAAGGGGGCACACTAACCGTGAGATGACTAACTGCATGAATCTAAGCTTTGGAGAGTCCTGACACACTGTAATCTTAAGAATTATTTAATAGCTACAGAAGTAGCACAAATATCACAGGCTAGCCAAGAATAATCTAGGATGCACAAAACAATCTATAGTCAATGATATTTTCACTTAGAGTTGATCCATAGAGAACTAAAAAGATGAATAAATGTATGTTAGGTTTACTATCAAAAGAAACAAAAGCAAACCCAACAGTGGCAACCAAACAAAACTGTAAAACTGCACAATTTCCTAACATCATTTACTTTATATGCCTTTAAGCTGAGAATGTGGCTACATGAATGTTTGTCTTACTGGCTGATAAGCTGTTTGAGATGATGTCATATGCATATAAGTTACTCTGTCACCATTCATGTTTGTCTGAAGAAGCGGTATGGTATTACCGTGAAAGCGCTAACTTTCTTTCTCTGCAATAAAGTTCTTTGGTATGATTACTTGCTGGTTTATCAAGTTTTTGGATTTAGCTGCATATTGAGCTGTTTTCTGCCTGCTTTGGGGAGTTTTATAGTTTCATTTTTTTGCCACAGTTGGGTTTGCATTTGTTGTTTATACAGTTTGCGGCTATGGTGGAAGACACTTCAGATTTGGGAAATCTGCCTGTAATGAACAGACTACATAATTTTTTGAATATTCAACAGAATCCTCTGTGCATGGGGGATTTGCGACTGGACACTGATCTGAATGTTGTGTGTATCATGGACAATAAGGCTTGTGAGGTGAGAAAAAATCTTGAGAATAATTTATACAAGTTTAAAAGGTTACAATGCCAACTATTCCACCTTGAGGCTTGTTTGGAACATCATGTTATGCCCAGAGGCCTGCGTGTCTTGAACATGCCGACCTATGGGAACACCTATCCAGATCTTTTGGCCAGTTGGCAGAAGATCAATTTGGACACGGGTTGTGCCTATTTGAAACTTTTGATCGAGTACGTCTCACCTGTTGAGGCTGAATTAGCCAAACAGATCAGAGAAGAGCAGTGTGAGCTGACACAATGGTTGGGACTGGATGCTTCAGATAGTTTTCTTAATGACATCATAGAAAAAGTGAATGCATATGAACAACGGCTCCTAAATGTGAAGAAGAAAAAGCTGGTTTGGGACATCAATGATTTTCATAACCAGCACATCTTTGCACGGCCTAGAACACAGCATACTGTTAATCATACTGACAATAGAGATTCTTCTGTTCCTACTGAGGGGGCGAAGAAGCGGAATTTGGCATCATCCACTTCAGTTTCAGCCCCTGTGCAGGAGGCTATTGTTGAGCCCTCTGATACCATAAACATGGGTGGGAATTTATGCACTGAAGTGACTTCACCAGAGCCTCAGAGCTCAGTCCATTTCACACCAATGACGGACTCTCCTGGTGTTACTAAAAGTACTGAACCAGCTACTCACAATGACTTGGGTCCAGTGGTTAAAAGGAATATATTGTCCCCACAGTCTCAGCTGGATTTTCCGATTCTGCCCCTCCCTATTCGCATGGGGAGGAAATACTCTTTCGACAACAAAACACAGAAAGGACAGAAATGCAAAGAACACCCTTCTGTCCAAAAGAACCGTTCCTTGAAAAAGATGTGGGGGATGGGAGCCACAACTTATTTTGGAATATTTCCAGACATGTTTTAACACAGCACGAATTGTCAGTATTGTTAAAAGGGTTATCGTTTATACCCGAAGCTAAAGTGGATTTTGTTGACTGTATGATTAATTTACATTTGTTTGCACATAATTTGTCTTTACGTATGTTTTTTGATGATGGACCTAATATTCCTGACAGACAGAATACTGAATTTAAGGTTTTTAGGAAACTCAGTTTTTTTACACCAGCACTTAATGTCTTCCTCACAGTTTGTGAGAAAGTAATATATCAAGTCATTGATATAATACAGATGACAATTTGTAATAATCTAACTAGATTTGAACAACAAGCTTTGAATTATTTGATTAACAATGAAAATATAGCCATCCGCCCGGCAAACAAAGGCGGCTGTGTAGTGATTTTAGATTCTGGATATTATTATGATATGATGAATCAGATGCTATTTGATACTGACACATATATTAATGTGGAAGCTGATATTGTGAGTGTGATGAAAAATAGAATAGATAATTGTTTACTTGAATGCTTTAATCTAGGTCTGCTTACCAAGGAACTATTTGATTATTTTATTACTGAATTTCCTGTTGTTCCTCGGATTCATGGCTTACCCAAGATCCACAAACACCCTACACTTCCACAGTTTAGACTGATTGTAGCTGGGAGTGGTTGGTTGACTCAGGCTATGTCCATTTATTTGGCCAAACAACTTTGAATAGCTCTTGATATGAGTGAAGTTGTATTGAAAGATACTGAAAACTTTTTGAGAGATTTATATAATATGTCCAGTGAGGGGGGTGTTTCGGATATTCAATTTTTAGTGATGATAGATGTTGTACCCCTGTTTACGTGTATTCCTAACCAGGAAGGCATTAATATGGTCAGGGCAGTTTTGGCTAGGAGTAATAAATTTGACATGAAGCATATTGACTTCCTATGCATGCTTCTAGAGCTGGTCCTTGAACACAATTTCTTTATGTTTCAGGATAAATGTTACTGGCAACAATCTGGCGTGGCTATGGGGACCAGCTGCGCTAATTCTTACGCCAATTTGGTGATGTCGGAATGGGAATTCCATCATGTGTTGGGACAACATAGAGGTCATATTGCCATATATAGATGTTTTGTTGATGACATGTTTATTGGTTGGAAAGGCAACAAACAAGAGCTTGACTTGTTTTTTCATTCTTTAAATAATAGCAGTAATTTTTTGAAATTCACCCTCACTTGTTCCCAAGTCACTGTTGATTTCTTGGATATGAACATCTGGCTGGTGAATGGCAAAATGCTGACTAGGATGCATGGGAAGGACTGTTATAGACCGTCATATCTCCACAGGCAGAGGATGCATCCACAACATATATTTGGGAACATTGTGAGAGGTCAAGCATTCGGGGTCTCGAGGTTGTCATGTACTACTTCTGACTTTGAAGGAAGTTTGAGTGATTTGAAGAAACAGTTTGCCATTAGGGGTTACACCCAAGTTGAAGTTGATCAAGCTTGTGCCAGAATAACCAACGAGCGTGAGAGTAGAGTGTGGCCGTATTTTTCTGCTCTGTATAGGCAATTAGATCACCTCATAGGTATTGTTGTCCTCCCATTGTCTTGAAATTTTCCCACGGTGTAAATATGGTGAAAGATATAGTTACCAGGAAGTGGCATAGTTTACAGACTGACAGCAGATGTTCTGATGGCCCTAGATTTGTATACAAGAACCACAGTAATTTAAGGCAACAGTTATGTTTTCCTAGACATGTTATGTCTGGATCCCAAGTTTTGATGGGTACATCTAAATGTCATAAATGTAATTTTTGTCAATTTATAGATGAGTCTAGGTTTTTTAGGCACCCTGTCATAGGCTACTTGTGGAAGTTGAGGGCATCTGCTGATTGCTCCACCAGGAATGTGGTTAATTTAGCACATTGTCAGTGCTATTATAAGTTCTATGTCGGTAAGATGAACAGGAGCTTAAAAGAAATAATTAGGGACCATGTGTATTGCATAAAGAAGCAATATGACTTTAGTGCCTTAGCAAAGCATGTTTTATCCACTGGCCCTGAACACAACTTTGTCTTCCAGGTATTATGTGTGATCAGCTCAGGTCTGTGAGGTGGTGATATAGTGACTCGTACTGAAGTGGTCGAGTTAGAGTGGATCTTGAGGTTGGGGGCACACCTAGCTATGGGGTTTAATGATCATGTCCCCATTAAGCCTGTATTAAGGAATAAATGGTTGTAGGGTGTTTATTGTTGTTTGTTTACTTATTCATGAATATCTTTCATGTTTTATCTATTTGTGCTAATGTTTTTATTATTATTTTTTATTTTTTATCAGATTTTATGCTAGTAAACATTATTTACTTTATATGCCTTTAAGCTGAGAATGTGGCTGCATGAATGTTTGTCTTATTGGCTGATAAACTGTTTGAGATGATGTCATATGCATATAAGTTACTCTGTCACCATTCATGTTTGTCTGAAGAAGCGGTATGGTAGTACCGTGAAAGCGTTAACTTTCTTTTTCTGCAATAAAGTTCTTTGGTACGACTACTTGCTGGCTTATCAAGTTTTTGGATTTAGCTGCATATTGAGCTGTGTTCTGCCTGCTCTGGGGAATTTTACAGTTTTACTATCAAAAGGCTGAAATTCATATGGTCTAACATTCATTTGATCGACCCATATGGTCGACACATGAATATTAAGTTGTTCATATGGTCGACAGGAAGTGCAAGCAAGTTACCTGTCGACATTATGTTGACAACAGGGCAAGGATATACCCTTGTCAGCACTGTTGTGCGATCTCTGAGTTGTAATATATAAGTAGCAGGGGGTGTGGGGGTGCAGGGTGACTTGCCCCCATGCAAAAACAATACTGTCAGCACTGTAGGTGTTTTTCGACCATTTAAACTTTCACATTTTTTTTCAGTATTTTGAACGTTCGGTGTAATGACTTTTGACGTTAGGACTGTCGACCATATGAATTTCAACCTTTTGAATGTAAACCATGTATGTTGTTATGCGGTGTATATTTTAGAGATAGTTCAAATAGTTTATACGAACTGGAGACCTATTTGATAACAGAGAATGCCATAATTATTGAAATAAATCTACTTTAGTTTCATCCAATTGTAAGTCATTCTCTTTTTTGCTGTACTAAACATATAATTTGGTTTAAAATAGGAAATATCCTTTAGATGCCTCCCTTTGTTACCTCAGCTTTGGTGCACACAGTGGATTAAATTAGATACATTTCCATAACATTTTATTTTTGTTTAAGGGACAGTGTGTTAAATCTAGCATTTGGTTATTTAAATTAAAATTTGGATTACAATCCATCAGTTAGAATATTTTGAAAGAAATATCTAAGTTCAAAGTACTTATACATGTTTGAAAAAATATATATCTGACCGATAAAGAATTTATGTACTTTGAGTTAAGGTCATTTTGATTTAGAAATACAAGGGCAGAAAATTACATCTTATACAAGTATGGGCCAAATTTTTCCCATAGTGGGTACAATTTGTTTGCTTTAGGGGAATAGTTTCTATTTTAACAATCTGCTAGCATCAATAATTAAATAGTACATGAAAAGATCAGACAAGCTGACTTTGGGGACCAATTAAATGTATTAGGAGAAGTAATGACAGCTTTGAAGAATTTATTTGAAAGGACAAATGAGATGAAATACAGTTTTTAGAAATATATTCATGCTGACTTACAGTAAATTGATCTTGTCAGAATTACCTGATCTGGCCAATATGGAAGAAGACAAGCCTAGACTTGTGGATGCGATGTAGATGGATTTTAGTAAAGATGTTGAGTCAGTCCAAAATGGGAGGCTTGCTAAGATGACAGTGCTATGAGAGGGCTGAAAACCTCTAAGGATGTTTTAAGAAATTTCTATATAATAAAAAAACAGAAAGTAATAGTGAGAGATGAGCTCTTGGAGAATAAGACTGTGCTAAGCACTATGTTCTGCAGGGACCTGTACCGAGTTCAACTCTAGTAAGTTTATTCTGGACTTGAGGCAGAGTGTGGAGAACTGGATTCCTCTCTTTGTGCAAAAGGTGCAAAGGTTAGGGAAATGATGACACACAAGTAGCAACTGTTAAGAGAATGTTACAGACTGTGTTCATAAGTCTTACATCTGTTTACTTAACTTCAAAGCAACAAAGATTGTAGTGTTTCATATGGATAATGACAGCTGAAGGGAGGAATACTTAAGTCACTGAGACCAAGGACTGGTGTCAAAACCATGGCCTTAAGCTTAATGCCAAAAAAAGCATCATCATCCCTTTTGGGAAAAACTCAGTTTCCACTAATTACCACATCGATGGGAGCCCACTGAACACTGAAGGTGTTATAAGAGATCTGGGGACACAGATTAACAGCAACCTCTCCTTCGAATACCACATTGCCAATGTGGTCAGAAAGTCCTTCTGTGTGGCACATCTCATTACCAAGGGTTTTGCATCCAGGAAGAAAGAGGTCATCATCTCTCTCTACTCTTCCCTCATTAGGACAATCATCGAGTATAATGCCTCATTTGGCATGTACGTCTCTAGACAGATGCAACAGCTGAAAAGGCCACAAAAGTACCTCACAAAGAGGATCCTAGGCCTTAAACACATGTCCTACATAGACAGACGCAAAAAACTCCAGCTGCTCTCTGTCTCATATCGTCTACTAAGAGGCGATCTCTGCTTGACTTACAAAGCCATGTTTAACCCAGCTCTGCTACAAATGCTACTTCTAAAGAAACCCCAATCCCTCCACACCACACACTCCAGAGACCTCAACCTCATTACCACAATCAACAGAACATGCTAGAGGGAGGTTCGTAATCCAGAGACTGCCCATGCTCTGGAAAAGACTTCCTATACATGTTAAGCAGGGCACCTCACTGGCCCTCCAAGAGAAATCTTGATGAGTGGATGAGAAATAGAAAGTTCACCCTAGGGATCACTCCAGTGGCTCTACTTGATAGAGGCACTGGGAACTAACGTCAGGTGGCACAATGCCAGGGCACTTCTATGGGCTAGGCCTGTAAAGGCTCCAGGGCCATTAGCCTAGTACACACTTATGAACCTATGAAGTCACAGGAAAAAATCCAAAACTTGAAACAGATATAGAACTTATTATTTCAAATAATTTAAATAATCATGCAGGGACCGAATGAAAAATTGGTAGCCAAGCCTAATAAAATGCTTAGGCATACACTAAGTGAATGCAATTCAGAGAAAGGAAAGTGATAATGTACCTTTATCTATTCTTGATCAGGCAATGTCATGTATGGTGCACTTCAAGCTTCAAATTCACTGCACTGGCAAGGTGAACCATTTCATAGCCCTCCCCCCAGACAGAACAGCATTAAAGAAATATATACTGAACTTAATAGAGGTGCTGCTTCAACAAATGACAGCTGTCTGTATGAGTCAGAGCACCCACTGTAACTTCTGTAACTAAGGCAATAGTGATCAGGAATGTTCAGCACTCCAGACTTTCCCAGGGTGCTTTGCAGCCTCTCATGCCACTGCACAGCTCTCGTTCTCCAGATATGAGGCAGCCACTCTAAAAATATTATACATGACACAGAAGAACATTTTAACCTTGGCTGGGGAATGTGAAAACAGAATTTTATGAGGATGACCCTCTCTTACAGATCTGTTGTTATGGCAAGTACGTAACTTTCATATATGACAGGTCCAGGTTCATCATCTGCAATTCAAAGTAGGTGTCGCAAACGCTTCCTTCTGGGTGGACCCCAGGTGGACATGCCTTTGATGACTGTGGCCCCCAAGACAGGTGTTGGATTACAGATTAGAAATAAAACAGTGTACTTTGCAAATGTATTCAGCAGAGAAAGTAAACTCTACACAACTGTCATTGAAAGCAGCACTTTTGCTAGAGGAGTTGAGGTAACTCCAGTAGAATGAGTGTTACGAAGAACAGACAGAGGTCTATCAAGTGAAACATAATATTTAATGTATGTGAGCAGCCAGCTGGCAAAGGTAGCTTCAGATAAAATTTATTCCAAGTGTTTCTAAACAAAAGAAAAAGAAATGTGAATCTTTCCTGAAGGGCTTGACTCTGCCTGTGCGTCTTTTAATTGGTGATGGACATACATACAGTGCAGTAAGTAATGGAATAATCTGGAAAGAAAACAAACAAAAGAATATTCTTCTTCAATAATTTTATTTATTGTCTTCTGACACAGAGCAGTTGTCTTGGACTCTAATGGCTAGAGGTTTGGGTGGGTTTGGCATCTACTTCTCTGAAGTACAGGCCAACACTAAGGGACTGTGGCTAACAAAGTTAGCAGATGACTGCAAACTAGGAGCCATTATTGAATCCCCAAATGATGTGGATATTCTACAAAAGGGCCTTACAGAAACAGATGCCTGGTGCCAGAGCCATGCGCTCAAGCTTAATGCCAAGAAATGTATAGTTATCCCCTTTGGAAAAAAACATGTACCCATGAATTACCACATAGGTGGCAGTACACTAAACATCGAAAGTGTGATGACAGACTTAGGGACACAAGTGGACAGTGGTCTCACTTTCAATAACCACATCGCCACAACAGTCAGGAAATCCTTCTGTGTGGCACACCTCATCACTAAGGACTTTTCATCCAGAAAAAAGAAGGTCATTGACCCACTGTACTCATCCCTCATTAGACCCATTATAGAGTATAAAGCCTCGTTTGGTATGTACCTCACAAGACATCTGCAACAGCTGGAAAGGCCACAGAAATACCTCACTAAAAGAATCACAGGCCTAAAGCAGATGCCATATGCTGACCATCTAAAAAAACTCCAGCTATACTCTGTGGCATATCGTTTACTCAGAGACGATCTCTGCTTAACATACAAGGCCATGTCAAACCCTGAACTGTTGGACATGCTCCACTTAAAGAAATCCCTCAGAGCCACACGCTCCAGGGATCTAAACCTTGTCATCACAATGAACAAAACATGCTGGAGGGATAGGTTCCTGACCCACAGACTCCCCATACTCTGGAATAGACTGCCCATATATGTCAAGCAGAGTGCCTCCTTGGCCCTCTTCAAAAGGAACCTTGATGATTGGATGGGAGATAGGAAATTCACCCTGGGGATCATGTCAGACAGGGGTCCAGAGAAGTAAATATTGTGGGAAGAAATATCCAGGGAATTGTTATGGCTAGGCTTGTATAGGCCCTACAGCCGATAGCCTAGTACCAACCTATGAACCTATAATGGTCAAGGTTTTCACCTTATAAACACAAGACATAGGGTTTGATTCTAACCTTGGGTTATCGGCTAGATTTAAAAATGGCCCTTCAGGTCAGTTAGCCTAGTACTCACTCATGAACCTATATTTCATGGAATAATGTGAAACAAAGACACTGAGAAGTAGGATAAACTGAACTTTCTTTTAAACAAGTAATTCTAAGGAGGGTGTTAGTCATTCTAAGGGGGGGGTGCAATATTTATCAGCATGGAATGAGATGGTCAGACCACACTGCGTTGCCTTGGATAGTCTACACCTTTCCCCTCTAGGCTTTAGCTAAACCAATGTCCTCTCCATAGTGCCTTTCTTAGGCAATGCCAAACTGAAATACTGACGACATACCAAATCAAAACCAAGAATATCTGAAGGTGTTACTGCTCAATGCTAGGAGTCTGAATAAAAACTTCAGTCCCTAGATGCTGTCTTAACCCTAGAGAACACTGACATCTGTGTGGTCACTGAGACATGGTTTAAATGTGTGGACAGCACACCAACAGTGCCAGGTTATAATCCCTTCTACACATTTAGATCTGCTACTACACAGACAGGGACTAATGGTGGAGGTGTCTCGACTTACATGAAAAATAAATATACCTCAAGGCTGGTCAAACAGGGCACTGCATTTGAGCATCTCCATGTTCAAATCACCATAGAAAAATCCAATACCAATTCTCTGCAAGCTATAGGTCTCCCTGTATGACTCAAGAAACCCATAGGATGTATTTAAACTTACCGGAAATGCTCATCATTCAATACTGTATTCATGGGCGACTTTAATTACCCCACTATTAACTGGGAATCATACACAACACCAAGCATACAGGCACAGAGATGTTTGGATTTTGTAAATACAAACTCCTTGGACCCATCTGTCAGTACACCAAGCAGGGGTGCAACGATACGGGATCTGGTCCTCACTAATATGGGAGAGTGTTGCACATCCCCAGTGTAATGTCTTCTGTGGTAAGGTCAGACCACAAAATGGTCTCCTTTGAAGTAAAAAAAAATAAAGCCTGAAACTCCAGCTAACTCTGGAATACTCAGGAACTACTCTAAGGCTAACTATCTGCTTTTAAGTGATAACCTGGTGAAATTTTAAGCCCCATAAACCCTGAGAACACTGCTGCCTACACAGACGTTTTCACAAAAATATACAATCATGTTAATATCTGTATAGAGGCAGCTGTACCCACCAGGAAGAAGTACAGAGTTAACTCAAAAAAACAAACCACCCTGTTGGAATCACAACATCAATAGGCTGTATAACAGGAGGAAGAAAATCATGGAAAAAAATTAGGAGGTGCAGCACCCAGCAGGATAAAACCACTCTCATCAAACTAAACAAACATATCAGAGGATAAAGTCGACCAAAGCCAAATTTTAGGTAAATTTGGCCTCCCAGGCCAAAGACAACCAGAATGCATTCTTTAGCTATGTCCACAGTCTCAAAGGCAATACAGAACTGTGTGCAGAGCTCATTGTTAACTGAGTCACCTATACTGAGCCTGAAAGATATAGCCAACCTACTGGCTGATAAATTCACTTCCAACATCACCCCTCTCTCCCCCTCAAAATTCCCTCAGGAAATGCCATCAAATATTAACTCCCCTGCTACCACTAAGGAACAGGTCCTTAATGCTCTCTCTAAGGCCCAGAACACTGAATCAATGGGCTCAGACAACATCCCAGGATGCCTTCTAAATAGCGTGAAACATGACCTATCAGGACCTCTGGAATTGTTATTTAACTGTAGCCTCCAAACAGGCTTCGTGCCTCATGAATGGAGAAAGGCAACAGTCATCCCTCTGCAGACACTGGAAACTACAGACATGTAAGTCTCACTGGTTTCATATGCAAAACTACGGAAAAAATATCATCATGGAAATGATCAGTAATGACATAGGAAACCTCCAGACACTGGATCTGATCCAATCTGGTTTTGTCAAGGGCAGATTATGTATACTCAACCTAGTGGACTTCTTTGAGAAGGTGACCAAAGTAATGGATGAGGGCAAAATGGTTCACACTGCCTACCTTGACCTGGCCAAGGCATATGACACAATACCCCACTCGGGCATTGTTGACAGACTCAAGAGGTTAGGTACAAACCCATACGTCACCCGGTGGATAGCCACTTGACTCAGACAGCACTCAGGAAGTTAGAATAGGGAAGTTCACCTCTGCAAAGAGGTCAATCACAAACAGACTCCTTCAGGGATCAGTCCTGCGACCTCTCCTTTTTGTTATTTACTTCTCTGAAGTCAAAGTCAATGCCAAAGGCCTCTGGCTGACTATCTGCAGATGACTGCAAATTAGGAGCTGTCACTGAAATCCCATCAACACAAATGTTCTCCACGAAGGGCTGACAAACAGCTGGAGTCAGAGCCATGGACTAAAACAAAATACCAAGAAATGCACAATAGTATCCATTGGGAAGTCACCCACCCCTGGTAACTATCAAACTGATAACACACCCCTAAGAATTGACTCAGTACTTGGAGACACACACATAGACAGTAAGCTATCTTTTGACCATCATGTGCCTACAGTAGTGAGGAAATTATTATATGCGGAGGAACTTATAAACAAAGGTATGGCATCTAGGCCCAAGTAAATCATTGTTCCACTATATTCAGCATTCATCAGACCTATTACCGAGCACAATGCCCCCTCTGGTATGTGCCTAACCAAACATACCCAACAAATTGAATGTCCACAGAGGTTCCTCACTAAAAGAATACAGGGCATAAGTAACACATCCTATGTAGACCGCCTGAAGTCCCTATCCCTGTATTCTGTCTCCTTCAGGCTGTTGAGGGGAGATCTATGCCTGGCATATTAGGCATTGTCAGACCCCACTCTGATGGACCTCCTGCATATCCACAAAACAAACAGCATCAGAAGTACCCATTCTAAAGCTCGCCTGTGATATAAACAGAACATGCTAAAGAGACAGGTATGTATACCAGAGACAACTGATTCTCTGGAACAGGCTCCCCATCCATGTGAAGCAGAGTTCCTTCCTAACCCAATTCAAGCGTAATTTGGGCAATTGGATGGGGAACAGGAAATTCATCCCTGGTTTGGCACCTATGTCTCTAATGGACACAGGCAGCCTGCAAATGGTTCATCACCCAGGCCCCTGATTGTAAATGTTTCATCTCCTAAGAACTTGCTCACACTTACCAATGGTAGCAGAACGTGGCTAGGCTTAAAAATGACCTTGTGGTCATTAGTCTAGTAAACACCTATGAACCTATATTGCTGCCTTTCTTTTCTGCAGTCTTGGCATCTTGTACAATAAGAAAGCAAAAGAAACAATTACTCAAGGAACTTATGGCTGTGCCACAATTCTCAGCTGTCTGCATCACGAATAAAGCTACTTGGTCATTTTTTTTCCAGTGAGGAAAAGACCTTGTGAATGTGTCCTGTATGATTTTCAACAAATGGATCATTAGAGATATTGCCATAACCCAGACTTCAGTAGCCTTCCTGACTGTGGAAAAGAATCGAAATTGATCTTAATATGTCTGTGAATTTTACTAAAGACAGGGAGAAGAGTCTCTGATACTTGGGATTTGAACTTTCCAGCACATATCTGTTAATACTGGTCACGTCCAATACTAGACTTGCCTATTGCCCCTTACATACAATAAAAATGTTTCAACCCCATTTTTGGAAGGCAAAGCTTAGATGGCCTGTTTGTGAGCAATTCTTATAACAGCTGGTAGCCTCTCTCCCTTATGCAGTGGTGTATCTGGTATGGTCTCTGCTAGATGTTTACTAACAAACTTTCTAGTAAATCATCCAATTCTGGGTGATGGAGGCCACAGACTATCCTGGCAAGCAAAAGTCACACGAAAGAAACCAGCTCTAAATGGGACATCAGTCCATCATGTGGCCCAGTCATACACTGTCACCCACAAGTATACCCAAGAATAACCTATCATTGCCAATCTACAACATGTCTTTGCGATGCAGATGGAAAAGGAGAAACCCAGTGAAAACTAGTGCAAACATGAAGATGGCATGCATACTCCACACAGAAAATACTACAGCCAAGAAATGAACCAGTGGGTCTAAGTGCTAACAGAACAGTAATGTTAACCACTGTAGCAACATGTTACCCAGTGTACTATGTCCTTTTGAAATAGCTACCAGAATCCATTTATCCACTCTATGTTTCACCAGCTGTCTACATACTGGTGAAGGAGGGGCACTTTCTACCTTCAGGTGTTAGCGTGACAAGAAGGAAGACAGGATAGGTAGAGGAAGAGGACAGTCTTTATTAGTGAGATGATTTAGTGAATTTCTGGTGATACTCTTGGATGTTTAGCTGAGGTGATTTGTCATGTTTTCCTTGTTGCTACTGTCTTTGTTGCGTCATCACTTTAGAATTGATGATGGCTGTGACGTGTGCATGACTGCTACTTGCTAAAGTTACTCCTATTAGAATCGACGGTGGCTGTGACATGTGCATAACTACTACTTGCTAAAGTTACTATTAGAATCGATGGTGGCAGTGACGTGTGCATAACTGCTACTTGCTAAAGTTACTCCTATTAGAATAGACGATGGCTGTGATGTGTGCATAACCGCTACTTGCTAAAGTTACTCCTATTAGAATTGGCGGTGGCTGTGACTTGTGCATAACTGCTACTTGCTAAAGTTACTCCTAGTAGAATCAATGGTGGCTGTGATGTGTGCATAACCGCTACTTGCTAAAGTTACTCCTATTGTCATGAAAGTCATATCTGCTGAGTCACAGGTACCAGAACATTCTCTGAAGTATTTATCAGTTTTGTTGCTGTGTCTGTCAACTGTGTTAAAGAAAGGTAATGAAACATCTGCTAACCAGTATAACAGGTTTTTTGCAGATGATGTTTAAGGTCATTTGAATGTGGTCTGACTAAATTTGACCAAACCAACAGACCTATACTGGACTGGCGTGCCACTGTCTGATGCTGATGTCTAGGTAACAGAAGTATTTTGGTCTGAAATATAAACATCTAATACCAAAATGTAGTCTTGCAAAGACTACAAATAATGCCATTCTAGCCTTTGGCGGCCTACTAAAAAGCTATGCAGCAGACTCCAGAGTTGGCAAGGCTGATTTTAATACTACAAAATGTAGAAGGAAATCTTATGACCGAAGGGAAAAGTTTTCTGATGTACAGTTGTACACCAGAATCAGTGTTCAATTCTGAGAAGGCAAATAACCTTCAGAGTGCCCAACAGGGGGCTTCTAAATTGTACTTTTCTTAGGAATGTGCAGTGAACATTTCACATGTGTGGAGGACTTTTCTCCAGCATTTTATGGTCCTTTCCTATCGCCTTTTCTGAATGACTGTTATAATTTCATAGTTGGGATCATTAAAGGAAGCGTCAGTAAGAAAAAATGAGCGATTTCTTTAATTTGGTTCCTTTTCCTCCATGTTCTGGAGACTTTTCATTTTCCTCAACTTATTTAATTTCCTTTCTGGCTTCCTTTTTTTTGCTCCATCCTGGTTTTAGTTTTCCACTGAGATGGGTTGTCTTTTTTATTTTACTTACCTTATTTAAAAAGTTTATATTTTTATTGAAGTCATAATTTAATGAAATAATAAATTAAGCCTGTATGCATTTTCAGGTCTATTTTGTACCACACTCACAGTTTTATTTATTTATTTAGACATTTGTTGAGCAGGTTAGTCTGACTGGGCAACAGCCCATTTTCAGTGGAGAACAGAGGAGAAAAGCTTCAGTTTTACAGATAAAAATACATGGATGGGAAATAGGTAATACACCCCGGGTATCACTTCTGTGGCTCTTCTCAACCGGGGCACAGGAAAATAACTTTCTCGGGTGGCGTAAGCCAGGGAACCTTGTTGGCTAGGCTTACTTAGGCCCTTGGGCCGATAGCCTAGTACCTACCTATGAACCTATGAGTACATTTCAGTTATATAAAACAGTACAGATGGTAAACAAATGTTACAAAGTAACACATAAAACAAAAGAAAAGATCAGTAACATTCACAACACTTTCAAGACAACTGATACATTCAAGACAATGGATACATATCAGGTATAAACAATGCAGATTCACTTCACTCATAATACTTTTAGAGAATAAATAAAGATGGATGCATTTCAGGTTATCAGTCAGTGCAGATATATCAGCAGAACAGTCTATAAGAGTCTGTAGAAGTTACTACTAGGAGGTAGTATAGTATGTAGTACTAAAGGGAAGGAAAGAACACAGGCTATAGGGGGAGAGTAGGTGTGATGGTGTACAGTTATCTACAGACTTTTGCTGTAAGAAATATGACATGTTTCTGTCTGTAAATGTTTCACTCACATACTTCTCCTGCATTTCAGTGAGAGAAACTGCCTGAAGCTTCAAACAGATGGATACGACAAAAGTAAGAACACTAACCAAATAATATGCAACACTTCAGCACCCGTCACATGTGCAGGGGGGGGTCTTTCACCTGCACTTACCTTATATACATATACTGTTTCCACAGCCACACAATCATAGAGAAAAAAGTCCCCCAAACTTTGAATTACTGCCACTGCACAAATACAACTTCCACCAGCAGTGATTTCTTATTAAGCACAGAGATTAGGAACTTGGACATTGAAGAACAGAAATTAACAAGTAGAAATGTGTCCATTTTACAGTTGTCTTAATGTAGGAGAACCCAGCTATACTGTATACAAGCACAGCCTTGTGCACATAAATCATGAAGAAAGAACGTAAATTAGTGGAGAACTTCTGAAAAAAATACAGGGGAATATTCAACAGTTTTGAAGCAGCAAGAAGAAATGAAGATGGCAGTTATCTGACTGCCACACTAGTAGAAGGCAACTACTGTCCTCACAGCTGGGTAAACAGGCCAGCCAAGGCAAGTAAGCATGCACCTTGAAGAAAGATGAGTGCAGTGTTATTTTGGTATCTCTCTTATCCACTGGGTCTTGCCCAATGGCTACTCTTCCTCTGACCCAATAACGTGTTCCTTCTTTTCCTAGGTGACAGTCAGGCACCTAACAGCACAGGTGGCATCCCTATGGCCCATTAGTTCCCTGGCAGGAGGGTCTAATCAGCCCATTTGTTTACAGAAGAGGCAAGCTTCAGACAGTAGGGAGAGGACCAGTCTGCTGGACACAGTGGACATCCCTCACTTCCTGGACATGCTAATACCCATGGCAGAGCCCCTGAGCTCCACAACTACTGCCTACCATGGAGGATCATGCATACTATAAAAATACTACAAAAATACTATTTCCCAGGCTTTCTTTGCAAACACTGCAGAGCAGCGTATATCCAACACACTCATACTCCATGAGTGCACACACAGTTCTCTCCATAACTGTCACCCAAGTAATGAGCAAGGGGCATCTCCCTCCAACCAAAGATATGCATTTGGGCAATGGCTACTCACTATTTTCCTCACCAACTCCCCCCCCCCAGCACATATGCATCTAATCAAACATGGGTTGTGTTCATAGGTTCATAGGTTCGTACTAGGCTATCTGCCCTAGAGCATTTATAAGCCTAGCCAGAGTGTGTGTGGCTTTCACCACCCCTTAGGATGAGAATACTATGCCCATTTAGGGTTTAGTTTACTGTGCCTCTGTCTAGTAGTGACACAGAGATGACCCCCGGGGTAAACCTATGATCTCCCATCCACTCGTCAAGACTTCTCTTGAATAGAGTTAGTGAGGGGCTCTGCCTAACATGGATTGGGATTCTGTTCCAGAGTGTAGGGAGCCTCTGGGTTATGAATCTGTCCCTCCAGCATGTCCTATTTATTTCTGTGTTAAGGTTTAAGTCTCTTGCTCTCGTGGCTCTGATGGATTTGGATTTTTTGAGGTGGAGCATGTCCATTAATTCCGGACTGGACATGGCCTTGTACGTTAGGCACAGGTCACCTCTGAGTAGGCGGTATGCGACTGCATAGAGCTGGAGTTTTTTCAGTCAGGCAGCATATGACATATGTTTAAGACCCTTTATCCTCTTGGTGAGGAACTTTTGGGGTCTTTCCAACTGCTGCAGGTGTCGGGTAAGATACATCCCAAATGGGGCATTGTACTCAATCATTGGCCTAATAAGAGATGAGTACAGGGGCACAATGACCTCTCTTGATCTAGATGTGAAACCCTTCATGATAAGGTGGGCAATATAGAAGGTCTTCCTAACCACTTTGGCAATGTGAGTGTCAAATGAGAGGTTACTGTCAACCTGGGTCCCTAGGTCCCTGATTACCTCTTCCATACTTAATGGATTACCACCTATGTGGTAATTTGTGGGTACCTTGTTTTTCCCAAAGGGTATGACTATACATTTTTTGGCGTTAAGCTTAAGGCCATGGCTCTGGCACCAATTATCTGTTTCTATGAGTCCTCTCTGAAGGATGTTTGTGTCCGCTGGAGTATCAATTATGGCGCCCAGTTTGCAGTCATCTGCGAACTTTGTCAGCCATAATCCTCCTATGTTTGCCTGTACCTCGGAAAAATAAATGCCAAACAAGAGGGGTCGTGTGTGGGCTGTGGTCAGGGCTGCTTCTGTGCCACCAGGACAGCTTGGTTGTAATGTTATCTTAAAGGCATGAGCATATTCTACACAAGATCACCACTGCTGCAGTTCTGTCTGTAGGATATAGAATATGTCTGCTTGTTTCATTGGTGTAGCTAACAAAGGTAAACATGTGAATCTAATGCAAGTGCTGTTTGAAGATGATTTGTTTTTCAAGGAGTAATTATTTTATAATGGTTGAGTTTCTTCTGTTATGGGGGGGACTCTATTCCTTATACCTTCTATACAATGGGAAATCCCCCTGCAACCATTTCTATATTATAATCAGCTCTAAGGTCTTGAAGTTCAAAATATAACAAAACTGAAAGCTCTAGTCTGTCTTCTGGCTTTGAATTAAGAGTGTTTGAGGAATCTATATTCAAATAAGTAAAGAAACTAATTGTTTAATAACAAAGGCCTTCCTTAGTTTAAGGTTTAATCATTGTTATGAGAAATACTTACACACTTATTGCCTTGCATGTTTTTTCACAAATTGTTAAATACTTAACCAACCTTGGCTGTGTTAATATTTAGAGCTCATATTTGTGTAAATGGTTGGTTTTAGTGCTAAACGTGTGAAGGAAACAGGAGAATAAAGGATTCCAAGATAATGTTTACAAAAATTAAGCACGAGTCTTTTAGGTATGTCATGTTGAACGCTAGAGTATTACTCATTCAGTCATCGCGAACATTTAATTAGAAATACCGCATTTCACAATGTGAAGGTTACATTTCTGCAGCTCACTGGCTGCACTGAATTCAGATTAAATTACAGAACATTTCATTTGTTTTACATTAATAATATATTAGCATGAGGCAGCAACCGAGAAGTGTTTTGTTTTATTATACAAGAGCAGGCCAAGCAGCTTTGAGTCTCCACAGGTACAAGGTAGTTAAATAATGTCTGTTGCATGTCTGGAATTCATTTACTATTTGCTTTATTCATTACAGTGTAACACATGTCCATCCTCACACCACCCTTCCCTTTCCTTATGTAAGTTTTTCATACTACGGTATTCCACAGTGGATAAATGGTCCAACGGTCAAAAAAGTCAATGCAAGTAGAAAAAACCTTCAGGACCAAACAAAGCAGAAGAACTCTAATTCTTTTTTTTTACATTAGTAATAAAATCAATTGTTACTCTTACTTTTCCGATGTGGTTTAAATGTTAGTGCATCACCGTTACACTAATCTCATGTCTGACTGTTTCAAGTCTGGCTAATGTCGTGTTTCATGATAGACTGCTTTTTTTCTTGTTTTTCTCTCACATATAGTATTGTATTAAAGTTACTAATTTTATGTTTATCTATATGCCTTTCTTGCCAAATAACTCTAACATCATCCACCCAACAGAAAAGGGGTAGTCCTGTTTCCCAATTAAATCCAAAATGTCAACATTAACTGATAAAACTTAACAGCCACAAATGGTAAAAGCAATACAATAATGGGTCCTTGTATTACAAGTAAGGATGGAGGGCAGATCTCTGATAACTCAGCGGTACGGACGTAGCTAGAACTTTCTTTGCTTATTATCTCAGACGCTGTTTTGTTGTACTGCACCTACTCGACCCAACGATCATCAGGGTCTCTGTTATTTTTAAAAGAACTGCAATGGGTCACTGCAAACATACACATGAGGAAGGGACAAGCTCCTGGGAAGACAGGCAGACACCCAAAACTATACCTTTTTTGAAAAACATGGCTGCAATTTCCTTCAAAGGATTGACTGTTTATTTTTAGTAAGATTTTAGTTATTTTTTTTGTTATAAACATGCTCTTATATTATGCCTTGTTTCTGGATGTTTTGATAAAGAGACATTTTTTTCCGATTCCATTCATTGAAAAACAGCGTACACATTTGCAGAACCTACAGTAAAAGGATAATCCTCATTAAATTCATTGAAAAACTGTTTACACATTTTCAGAATTTAAGGATAATACTTCCCAAATTGCTTGTAATTCCTAAGAAAATAATTCAAAATGTCTGCACAGCCCATAACATATGATGTAATATTAGCTGTGCATTTATCTGCATGCATGCAACTGAAGGAAAGTACAGTTGTGTACACTTACCATAAATGTATATGTTTGAGTGTATTCAGTGTCGCAGTGTACATAAAGTACAGTTGTGTAAACTTACCATAAATGTAGATGTTTGAGTGTATTCACTGTCGCAGTATACATAAAGTACAGTTGTGTACACTTACCATAAATGTAGATGAGTGTATTCACTGTCGCAGTATACATAAAGTACAGTTGTGTACACTTACCATAAATGTAGATGTTTGACCATAAATGTAGATATTTGAGTGTATTCACTGTCGCAGTATACATAAAGTACAGTTGTGTACACTTACCATAAATGTAGATGTTTGAGTGTATTCACTGTCGCAGTATACATAAAGTACAGTTGTGTACACTTACCATAAATGTAGATGTTTGAGTGTACTCACTGTCGCAGTATACATAAAGTACAGTTGTGTACACTTACCATACATGTAGATGTTTGAGTGTATTCACTGTCGCAGTATACATAAAGTACAGTTGTGTACACTTACCATAAATGTAGATGTTTGAGTGTATTCACTGTTGCAGTCATCACCTGAGGGACCTAAAGGAGCTAAGGCTAGTTCTGCAAAGAATCCTACTCTTTCAGACAAGGATGCCAGAGCTCTGGACAGATGGGGTAAAAAAGTATACACCTCTGCAACCTTGGCTATCAGAGCACTCAGCTGTCAGTTCCACATGTTAAAATATCAAAAACACACTTTGGAACATTTGGTGAATACCCTGGGAGCAGTAGATAAGCCAAAGGGCAGCGCAGAGAACTGAAAGTGTTGTGAGCCTGCTCTGAAGCAAAATAATTCCTTGCAGGATTTCTTTATGGGGATGTGGAGGTAGAAATCTTTTAGGTCTCAGGTTACTAACCAAGCATTTTTGGTCAGCATAGGCAGCAGCTGCTGCAAAGTTAGCATTTTGAATTTGGGGACCACCAGGGAGGTGTTCAAAAATGATAGATCCAGGATGGGGTGCCAAGTGCCCTCTTTTCTGGGAATAAGGAATAGTCTGGAATAAAAGCCTTTCCTGTTTGATCTGTGGGAACAGGTTCTACTGCCCCCTGGGATATGAGAGTTTGGACTTGCTTCAATGTCTCTGCTCACTGATTTGGTAAGTCTGTGCACCCTTTTGGAATTGGGAGTTTGTTGAAAGAGAATTTGTATCCCTGAAAAAAGACCCATTGGTCCTTTGTTACAGAAAGCCAATTTTCTTTGCAGAGGGAGAGCCTTCCTCCTAGTTTTTGGTGAGTGAAAGGAGGGCAGAGGGGGAGAGGGAGTCATTGCGAGTTTTTGCCATAGAAGGATGGCTTAGAACTCCCTGTCTTTGGGGTAGAAGTGGTCCACTGTTTGGGTCTCTGCTGTCCCTGGGATAGGGGCCTGGATGGTCTGTCCCCGCAGGACTTACCTTGCCTCTGTCTGCTAGGTGCAGGAAAGGACCAGTGCTTAGAGGGAAAATTCCTGCTGAAGCTAGGAGGCTGAACATGAAAGAAATATTTTACTGTTTGCATAGAGTTTACTTTGTCTTCCACCTTTTTAAGCACCTCTTCTGCTTTTACTCCAAACAAGAGGTCCTTATCCAAAGGTGCATCAATTAACTTAGATTTGACATGATCAGGGAGAGGTTGTTCCTTCAACCATGCATGTCTCCTAATGACAAATCCTGACACTGCTGCCCTGCTTGAGGCTTCTAGGGCGTCATACCCACAGTGCAATGAGTGTTTGGCCAGTTGAAAAGTAGAGTACAGTAAATCTGCTAACTCTTTCGAATTGGCGCAGTCAGGAAAGGTAGAAATCTTTTGTTTTAATAGTTCCAACGTGTGCTGTTGATATTTTAACATGTGGAACTGAGAGTTGAATGCTCTGATAGCTAAGATTGCAGAGGTGTATACTTTTTTACCTCATCTGTCCAGAGCTCTGGCATCCTTGTCAGAAACAGTAGGATTCTTTGCAGAACTAGCCTTAGCTCCTATAGGTTCCTCAGGTGATGACTGCAACAGTGAAACATGAAGAACATCAGCAATTACATATATAATGCGTTTGTGAAGTCTGAATGTTAGATCTCAGGTAACAGACTTTAATCTGTATTAAGGCAGGCAAACACCAAAGGCAGTAATACCCAAGTTCCTTCCATGTGTTGCTCTGATGTGTCTTACTGTATGGTTATGACTATCCCTCTCCCATAACCCCTTGCTGCCTAACCTGTTCCTGCATGTGTGATGTGTTTGCTAGGCTTGTGACTCTGTTTCATTAGTTTTTTTTTTTCAGAAAAAAAAATATTTTCAGCACCATAATCACCCTTTTCTCAGTTTAAGTGTTCTACCTGTTTTATTTTCGTTTACTTTACTAAAAGAAACATCCAGCTGCAATTACTTAGCTTACTGTGGCAGTTGGTGGGTGTCAGCCATGGCTGATGTCACTGTACTCTTCTTGTTTAACATGTAATATGGCTGCCTTACTTTGTACTGACTCCTCCCCCTCCTCTAAGCATCATGGTAGAAACACAAGCATCAGAACTTGACACAGCATATGGGGGTCCCACATCTGAATAATACAATAGCAGCATCACTGCAAATTTCCTCACTTCCTGCTGCTAAATAAAGCCCCCTCCTCAATTCCCATTAACATATTACTAGCCACTGCTGATCTGGTATTCAGTTATGAAAGACTATTTCTGTGTTGGACTCCTTAACTTTGGGTTGAGGGATGTGTCAGTCTGGGGGCTGCCTAGGGTGCCAGCTGACAAAGCTATGACTACTGATCCTGTACGTAAAAGTGCATGGCACACAGTATTGCAGTAATTCAGAGTCTGAAAGCAAACACTGCAGTCAAAGTATTGTTGTGTATTTTCCCCTTCTCTACTGTATCTCTTGCATTCCTGTCATTTCAAATGCATGGAAAACTGAACATGAGCATGCTGCTTACATGTATGACATGAGATATGAGTGAAATGAAGAACTGGACATGTATGACATGAGATATGAGTGAAATGAAGAACTGGACATGTATGACATGAGATATGAGTGAAATGAAGAACTGGACATGTATGACATGAGATATGAGTGAAATGAAGAACGGGACCTAAAGAACTGCAGTGAGGGTGATGATTTCAAGAATAAGCAAAGTGACCAAGCCTGGGAACATAGTGCAGAGGGATGGATCCCTTACTCTGACCCAGGCTATAGGGTTTTTATTAGAATCCTTAGCATTGGAGGACCTAGGCAGGGAGTGTGTGTGCAAGAGACAGAGAAAGAGAGAGAAGTGAAGGGGTTTGGCCTGCTTGCCTACCCTGAGGGGTGAGGAGGGTAGTGTGCCCTTGGGAAGCACATGAGTAGGTGTAATTTCTCAGTTGGAGATTAGGAATATTATTTCCTGTGCTTGATTGAAGGGGGCAGAACTACTTGCGGATGACATCCCTTGTGGAAGTGAGGGACAACCAGAGAGGACAGCCCATTGCGTAACCTCTCCCTCTGGCTCTGCAAACTGGGCATTTGCTGGGATAGTAGGTCTAAACGAAAAAAAACCCTGTCTAAATGGCAGTCCATCACAGTCAACCCTGGTCTTGGACATGAGGAAAGAATGGACAGATTGGTTGTGAGGTGCTGACAGTCAACAGGCATTAGGGGAAAAGAGTGCTACAAAAAAAAATAAATGAAGAAACACAGCAACTAGTGAACTGTCACTAGTACCATGCAACGCATTGTTTCAGGCATAGCTGAGGAAACAGAGAATGGGATCAGCCTTTATGCAGAAGTTACAAGGACAGGTGCAACAACAGTAGCTTGGGGAAGAGTTTTAGTACAGACAGGGAAAGTCTGACCCTAATGGGCAGAAAGGTAGAAAGTGATTTTACCCATGGACTACTAAAAAAGTACTTACTGCACTTTGTACTAAACCTGGTATAAGTCGTGGGAGTGGAGGTGATGACGATAAACCAGGAAAAGGATACATTACACCTGGGAGGCACTAACAGGAGCAAAGTGAGAGAGGGGCCACAGTGACAGTGAGCTGAACTTTGCGGTGTAGCCTTAGAGAGGGCCAAGGTGGCAGTGAGCCAAATTGTGGGGTGTAGCCTCAGAGAGGGCCATGGTGACAGTGACCTAAACGTTGGGGTGTAGCCTCAGAGAGGGCCACAGTGACAGTGAGCTGAACTTTGGGGTGTAGGCTAAGGAACACAGAGTACACAGGCAAAGAAGTAATGCTTCCAATTTACAAAACCATCATGAGTGACACCATGAGTGTTCTGTAGACCATACAAGGAGAGGGATACCAGGCTGCTAAGGAGGATTCCAGAGAAAAGCTGGTGCATAAGATTGAGGGGAATGGTTATGACCAGCAACTGAAGGAGCTGCAATATTTACCATATGATACAGGTCCATAAAATGTGTCAGGGAAATGCAAAAGGATCGCTTTTAACAGGTAGATGAGGGGGACACAGACAGATTACAGGGACCTGCTACTCTCCGGATCTGCAAAATATTCCCCATTCAAAAAGGGCTGCACATCCATAAACTGACTTGACAAAATTGATAATGGAGAGAAGTCTGTGGAGATATTCAGAAGAGGATGGGATGGGTGGAGCATGTATGAGGGGGAGGTATAGTGGAGAGACAACTATAATAAATGACCATAAAGAGTAAAATTCATAAGCTAGCATATGGTACAGTACATGTCAGATACAGACATATACAGATTAGAATACAGTCTTTACGACTCTCTCAGATGGGACAGCTGAATGAGCTGGCGTCTAGAAATGTACATTGCAGAATAAAACATTATTTAGAAACTGAATTGTACAGATGAAACTGTGCACATGGAATCATAAAGAAAGAATTGTACATAAAGAAATGTGCAGAACAGGTCTTCATAATAATGCAGCCTTAAAGCTGAACAGTACATACTTCAAAGGTGTACTGTAGAGTTACACTTTCAATGGAAAGCTAATGTAGGGTAAATTCAGATTAAAAATAATCAATACTTTTTATTCCATAGTTGACAGCTCAGATGGTGAAGAGGTATGTTGCTGTGATTGTAGTGCACAGGCCAGGGTCCTGGGTTCAAGACTTGGTAGTGATGACTTGGGTTGGGAGGTTGGCCTAATGGTTAAGTTGTTGCCTTACAAACACAAAGTGCAGAGTTTGAGTCTCACAAGGGATAGCTGGCTAGGCTTAAAATGGCTCACAAGGGCAGTTAGCCCAGTACTAATCTATGAATCTATCATGACAAACATCAGGTACAACTTATCTTCATTAGATTGTGCTGCAGACTGTAGTTAATTATTTTTTTTATCTTTTGAACATTATCCCTATGTCACATTGCTTCCTTATCCTGTCACTTTGTTCTTTTACTATCATTGTACCTGCAATTGTATTTTCTTACACCTGACTGAGACTGAAATTGGTCAGAATTGATCACCACTGTCCTCCAGTAAACAAATTCAAATAAATAAATAAATCTGTCTGCTATGTTAGGGCACTTATCTCGATAAACCAATTACGGGGCCAGACAGGAGGTGGAGAGATACCAGGTAAGTAAACAAAACAGTAAAATCAAAACAGATACAAAACAGAAAAGGTAAGCAATGAACAGCAGTGCAATATACATACAGTGAAAAAAATACAGATAATTTTTTTAAAGAAGACAACAGATGCTAATATGACATTAAAATAATACATTGTTTACATTATATAAAATACATTGTAGCCTACGAAGAGAAGCATTGTCATAGCTGAAGATAATACACTTTTAAGAAGCACAGTCTATTTATGGGAAAGTTGGGTGAGGTGTTGATAGGTTTATGGTGTTTGCCTGCAGTCACCAAAGCCGTAGATGAGGGTAAGGTGGTTCACACAGCCTATCTTGACCTCGCCAAGGCTTTTGACACCATCCTCAATTCTGGAATTAAAGCTAAACGCACTAAACTAGGTATAAATCCCTATGTCACAAGAAGGGTTGCCAACTGGCTCACTGACAGAACCCACACTGTAAAAGTTGAAGACTCCAAATCTGACATCAAACCAGTGACAAGTGGAGTACCACAGGGTTCAGTCTTGGGACCTCTCCTGTTTGGTATCTACATCTCTGAAGTACAGGCTAACACAGAAGGCCTCTGGCTAACGAAGTTCACAATTGACTGCAAACTAGGAGCCATAGTCGAGTCCCCAAATGATGTGGACATCCTACAGAAGGGCCTCACTGAGACAGATGCCTGGTGTTAGAGGCATGGCCTCAAGCTCAATGCCAAAAAGTGCATTGTCATCCCCTTTGGTAAAAACTCTGTACCCATGAACTATCATATAAACGGCAGTCTACTTAACACCGAATGTGTGATAAGAGACCTTGGAACACAGGTGGACAGTAGTCTGTCCTTTGATAATCACATCACCACAGTAGTCAGGAAATCCTTCTATGTGGTTGTCTAGGCTTACTTAGGCCCTTGGGATAATAGCCTAGTACCTACCTATGAACATATAATATGAAATACCAAGCCATAATATTCATGGACATCTGAACATAAATAAGGATGCATACACCTATAGATTATGGTCTTTAAGCAGATGTTTTATGAACATCAAGATTGCACTAGAAAGGAATACATTTAATAAACAACAGTGGCAGTCCTTTTGAGGTTGTACCTTTATTCTGAATGATGCTGCCAACAACATAGCTCTGGGAATAGAGGAACAGGGACTTGTACAATTTTCAGCTGCAACACTTAAGACCAAGACTTTGCTTTATACAAAAGACAGTAGGAAGGTGGATGGCTTACGCATTTATCTCTGCAATATTATGGAAGAAGTTATTATATTTGTTCTATGAGACTTGGGGAAAACAGGAATGAGCCATGGGGTTTAGTATGGTCTGGAGTTCTATGCATAACTAATAGGAGGTGCCTGTGTACATGTACACACACACACACACACACGCAAACATGCGCGCGACACACACACACACTCGCACACACGCGCACACACACACACACACACACACACACACAAACACACACCCACACACCCACACACACACACGCGCACACATACACATAGACACACACACATACCTATACATACACACACACGTGCACACGCACGCACATGTGCACACATGCACACACACGCACACATGCACACACACAGAAATACACAGTACATGGTTTAAGATTGTTTTGGTTTGCATTTCAAGTGATGAAAATGGATAAAGCTGTTATTTTCTTATCTTTTGCTCCTTGTGAACAGATGTTCTTTATACAGGCGTACTGTGCTGTTGTTTCTGGTATCCATAGTAACCCACCATACCTTCTTTTATTTATTTCATTTATTTATTTGCTAACCAGTGTAGTCACAACTAGGCTAGTAGCCTCTTTGCAGAGGACACCTGAGCTGGTATTTTTACTTCTAAGGGAAATTTGGCCAAAACATTGGACAACTTCACCTGCTCTTTGCAATAGGTGTTTTGGGATCTTTTACATCCACCTGAACTATGACCAACTCAAGCAGGTGGGACCTCAGTTAAATGTCTCATCAGAAGGATGACATACTCAGGGGTGCAGCCCCCCCCCTTATACTGCACTGCAGTGTCAGCAATCAATCCACCTGGTGTGGGAATAGAACCCACAGTCTTTTGCACTAAAGGTGAGAGTGTTGTCTGTCCAGACCACCTATCTTCTCACTATTTCTGCAAAATGATATTAGCTGTTCACTGAAACCTCCCCCTCAGTACATGAGAATCTAGTGAATCACAGGCCACCTGGGTCACATCAGGGCTTTATGCCTCTGAGTCACAAAGCTCATCTAATCTGCCCACCTGTTTCCCCTATACATGATGTACTCCAGCATGTTTGTGCCACAGTCATGGTTCTCTTTACCATTTCTTCTGTTGCTTCATTAATTTTGTTCTTCTCCCGTTATACTGTATCCTAATAGATTACTTTTGCATTTTTTCCATTTGCTACTGATTACTGCGCACACAGACTACAGCATCACAAGAAAGCAGCATATTCTGGAGATAGAGATAAGAGGAACAGCCAGCTTGAGAACTGCATCTATTTAAGTATTTTCATTTTTATCAGCTAATCCTGCTGGATAGAAATGAGCCTTTTGAGAGGTAACCCAGGAGCACTCTCTAGTCATGTGACTTGCTCAGACTCCAACAGAAGGCAAACATACACCGAAGGAATCAAACAATGGACTACAGAAAGCAGCTTGATAACAGCACATAGCTTTAACTTGTAAACTTCTATGTTAACTCCTGCACAAATGTACTTTTTCCTGGATCCAAACACACAAGCATATTGAGTTATACGGTTGCCAAGGGAAATAAAGGGAAAGTAAGTCGGGACAAATACTAAAAGGAAGATTTGTTGTGGGGAGCTTGGGAATACTTGATCATGCTCTGAAGGTGCAGATCCAGTACTGTAATCTACATAAATATCTTCCCACATCCCAACTTAGCATTTCCCATTTGCTGGTGGATTGGTTATGTCCACTTCATTTAGCTGTCCTCTACCTTAGATCTGTGACATGTATGCAGCTTTTGATGTGTAATGGCCAAGACCTCAACTGGAAGGCAACACCCAAAATGTATATACCATTATTCTGGACTATGGTGGGAATAAGGAAAAGTGCAGTACTTGTGTAATAGTGCTAATTAACATGAGATGGAGTTTTTTTTTTATTTGTATCTAGTTAAACAAGTAGCAGGTAGAGATGCATTTCAAATACATGACTCTGTATTTAAGTGGAAAACCATATCCTTGGGATGTATAATTAGCTATATCACCACATTATGGGAAAGTAATGCTAATATAACTTGGAAAGGCTACCATTCCTTGAAATGCAAAATCATGTTGTTCACAAAGGGATAGAGTTTCACAGACTAAATATAATGGATCAGTATTCCTATCAGGCTGTGATGGTCAGTTCATGGTCTGCTTCTGCTGTGAATCAGACATTACCACATTACAATACAGTAAAGACATTACCACATTACAATACAGTAAAGACATTACCACATTACAACACAGTAAAGAGGGTGTCATCGGTCACAGGCATCAACATTTGCACTAAAGTCTCACTATCTCTAGTACACTATGAGCATTCCCCCATCCCATCCCATCCCCCCATTCCATCCCTCATACCACCCCATCCCATTCCTCCATTCCATTCCCCGTCCTATTTTCCCATCCCATCCCACCATCCCATCCCCCATCCTATTCCTCCATCCCACCATCCCATTCCTCCATCCCACCCCTCCCATTCACTTTTTGGCCTACTTCATTTTAAGTACTTTCTTGTAGCGATTAATAACAAAAGCCACAGTTATGACAGTTCATGCGGGTCTAGCATTGTGCTTTATTCACTTTCCTGGCTTAACAAATCTGCTGGAGCCTGGCTGGGAAGCACTCCCCCTGAGCCAATGAATCCATTTCTCTGCTCATTATTATCAAAGTTTTCCATCACCATCTCAAAGTATGGATACTGATAAGTACATTATTACAATATGACAGAAAGTGATGTGTTGTTACAAACTTCAGGCTCTGTTTGATTTTTACAAAGATATTGTGACACTAATAAGCTGCTGACTTAACATTAGCCATGGAAAATTGATATGTAGCTTCACGGCTATATTCACACAGAGGATTCCTATTTGTTTTGAAGTTTTCCTTTTCAAATAGACCACTGTACATTAATTCTTCTCCCCCATCACATGCTTGTGGTGACACTTGCAGTCTCCGTGCCAGTAATGCATGTGCACGTTTGGTGCAGCAGTTGTGCAAAAATTACTGTAAGTGAAATGCACACTCACTCACAGCTCAGGGCACTCATTAGCAGTTGTGCAAAAATTACTGTAAGTGAAATGCACACTCACTCACAGCTCAGGGCACTCATTAGCAGTTGTGCAAAATTACTGTAAGTGAAATGCACACTCACTCACAGCTCAGGGCACTCATTAGCAGTTGTGCAAAAATTACTGTAAGTGAAATGCACACTCACTCACAGCTCAGGGCACTCATTAGCAGTTGTGCAAAAATTACTGTAAGTGAAATGCACACTCACTCACAGCTCAGGGCACTCATTAGCAGTTGTGCAAAAATTACCTGTAAGTGAAATGCACACTCACTCACAGCTCAGGGCACTCATTAATGTTTTCCTATGCAATATACATCAGAGAAAATACACAACATATGATGAGGCAATCATGACACAGCCTTTTGTGTGAAGTAACCTTTTATGTTTTTATCAAGTGTCATAAAAATTCAGTTCTAATTTTAGACCCCTCTCCCCTTGCATAGCCCTCAAGAAATACCACTGAACATAGCACCCCCAACCATCATTAGAGGAACAGGTCCTAAATGTACTCTCCACAGCCAAGAACACTTCGTTGGTGGGCCCCAATAAAATCCCAGAGTGCCTCTTCAAGTACATGAAGCATGACTTATCAAGACCACTAAAGTCAGTATTTTACCATAGCCTCCAGTCAGGCTTTATACTGCAACAGTCATTCCTCTGCATAAGGGTGGACATTCTACAGATGCTAGAAACTAGAGACCCATTAGTCTGATTAGTCTTGTATGCAAAGCTATGGAAAGAATTATCATGGAAAGGATTAATTTAATAATGACACTGGGAACTTCCTGACACTGGATTTAACCCAGTTTCGTTTTACCAAGGGAAAATCATGCTATTCAGTTTGGTAGACTTCTTCAAGAATGGCACCAAGGCAATGGATGAGGGAAAAACAGTCTCTACTGTCTACCTTGAACTGGCTAAGGGATTTGATACAATACCTCACTTGGCATTGTAAGCAAACTCATGGGATTAGGCATAAACCTTTATATAACCTGCTGGACTGCCAGTGTTATCTCAGATAGGACCCAGGAAGTTAAAATAGGGGAGTCCACTTCCACAAAGAGGCCGGTCACTAGTGGAGTCCCTCAGGGCTCAGTGCTGGGTCCTCTCCTTTTTGGCATCTAATTCTTGGAAGTCAAGGCCAATGTCAAGGGCCTCTGGCTGACAAAGTCTGCAGATGATCGCAAACTGGGAGCAGTCATAGAATCCCCCTCAAGACACTAATATACTTCTGGAAAGGCTAATACAGATAAATAACTGGTGCCATAGACACAGTTTAAAATTCATGCCAAGAAATGCATAATGGTACCTTTTGGGAAGTCAGCTAAATCAGGAAACTACCTCATTAATAACACACCCCTAACAGTAGATCCAGGAATCAGAGACTTGGGAGGATGGATGCAGGCCATAGCCAACATGTGTAAGGTAGTAATGAAATCATTCTATGTTGCTCAACTTATAAGCAACGATATGGTATCCAGGTCCAAGGAGGTCATCATTCGACTGTACTCAGACCTCATCAGCCCTGTCATTGAGTATAACGCCCCCTTCGGTATGTACCTGACCAGGCTCATGCAACAAATGGAACATCCACAAAGGTTCCTGAAAAAAATAATACAGAGTGTTAACAACATGTCCTATGTAAATCACCTCAAAGCCCTGTCCCTATGTTCTGTACATTATAGACTGTTAAGGGGTGATCTATGTCTGGCATACAAGGCATCCCAGGATCCCACTCTAATGGACCTCTTGCACATCCACAAATCAAATAGCATCAGAACTACCTGATCCAAGGACTTGCTTGTGACATATCTAGAACATGGTGGAGGGACAGATATGTATCTCAGAGAATACCCCTTCTCCAGAGCAGGCTTCCCATCCATGTGAAGCAGAGTTTGTTCCTGACCCTATTCAAGCATAACATGGATCAGTGAACGGGAAATCAGAACTTCACTCCTAGTTTGTCACCTATGTCTCTAAATGATAGAGGCAACCTGTAAATGCTTGATCACATATACCCTAGTTTACAGGTCTATATTATTATGCTGAAAACACTAAACAACGAATCCCTATTCATCCAACGTAATAACTGAAAGCTAAATTCAGTGAAGATCACTTCCATAAAATATGTTTCCCATGGAAACTAACTGGTTGGCCATCATCAGGAATTTGCCTATTTCCCCACTGTAGTGTAATCTCGGAGTTGGTATATTTAGTTAGGGGGTGTGTGCGGGGTGCGGCCCTCCTCTTGGGTGGGTTTTAAATTATGTGGTTCTTGTGATGGTCGCTAGGTTGCTCCACCGGTTAGCTTCCCTGGGAAAAAATTCATGGAAGTGATCGTTCACTGAATGCAGCTTCCGATGTATTAAGTTCAATGAATACGGATTCACTGTTTAGTGTTTTCGATGTAATGATATAGACCCCCTAGTTTACGCATGCCACTAAAATAACGTGTAGGGCAACAAACTTGTTGGATACATTTGAGAAGCATGGGTAGGCCTAAAAGGCCCTTGTTGCCATTAGCTTATTACATAGAGCAGAAAGGACACTGGGGGTCAAGAGGGGAGAAGAAAACCTTGCATAAATATAAATGGGACTAAAAGAGATGGTGGGGGCAGGGACAAGGGCATGGGGGGGGCAGGGACAAGGGCATTCAGAACGTGTACCGAGTCAAGTTGTTTGAAAGTCATATTGTGACAGGTCCCATAGCTGTCAACTTCCTGGAGCCCTCATAATATGGAGCCCTCATAATATGGAGCAAATGAACAACATGTCTAACATATTATTACAAGCAGTAAGTTCACAAGATGGTCAACACATTACACTAAACATTCTTTTGGAAAATAATGTGATCAAGATTATTTACTGAGAATGTTTGTTAACAAGAATTTCTTACCAAAGACTGTGTGACAGATCCCCTTCAGTATGGAACAGTGTGGAACATGAAATTTTTAAGGCTCAAAATGAGGATTATTCTACAAAATGAGGTACAGTTGAGAGGTATGGTGGATTTTGTTGCAATTTTTCAATCCGTTTACAGTATCACTCCAGTTTGGCTAGTTGAATGGGCTGCAGGTTGGTTAACATGGAGGACTGACAGAGAAGGCCAATTAGTAGGAAGGTGTACACTGTAGTTATGCATCCATGGAAGGAAAGTGATTAAAGATTTTATTGTGTACAGAAGTCACAATTTAACTTTTTTTAAGACTGCTTAGTGGACCTGCTGATCAAATTTTAAATTTTGATCGATTACAGCAGTGAATAGATTAATTTGAGGAACTAGATATATTGTGTTATTATTTTGAGGTGCAATGTATGCTCTAATTAATGTCATCTAAATATGTCTTAGGTGCAAATAGTTTTTTTTTCAGAAAACATAGATGGGATTGTGTTAGCTAGGTTTTTGTGAAAGACGAGGAATCACAATTACTAGTTTGTAGCTGGGAACTGTTAGGAAGCTAGTGTATCAGTATGGATTTGTCTGGGTATTTGCACTATGACTGTATCCTCTGCAGCTCAGTGCATGTTGTTTATAACGATATACTGACTAATGATGGGCCTAACAAAGAAGCGCGTAGTACACCTATTACAACAGGCAAATATGTAGAAAAACCATCTTCCCACAGCAGTTACTAGGTTCTCCGGCTAAGAACTATTTTACTGTGTTAGTATTTAGACACATGTCCAAATGTTGATCAAAAAGCAGTTTATTCCCTTTATGTGTGTTTCCCAAGTTGGACAAGCCAGGCAAACACCTCCTGCCACATGATGAATAAACCTATTGATCAAAAAGCAGTTGAAATCTTTAGAAAGATATGGAAACCATGAGGCTGTAATTTCTCTTTTGTTGTGTTCTTTTATTCTCCCCTCTCTGCAGGACTAAGCTTGATGGTTTCCCTGCCTGCATCCAGCTGCTTCATTAATTCCATGGTAGCAGGAGCCAGGAATCTCTTGGTGAGGTGAAAGTCCTACGGCCTCTGTGTTCCTGCCCATGAATCCCCAATCAGCTCTTCTGCTGCAGGGTGAGAGCTGGGTGGTAGGAGGTGGCCCTCCCTTGATGTAATAACTTCCTCCCTGTGGCAGCTCTTAAAGAGTTCCACTGCTGCTGACCTCTGAGGGAAAGCATGGCTCTACATGCTGCACTGATCTATGACACTGAGTGCCCACCCAGGAAACCAGCTTTGCTCTTGATTAAACCTCCTTTACTAGGTTTTGGCTCCTACGCATTTTCCTAGCAAAGCTTGGCATCCTAACCTGCGTTCCAAAATGTTTTATTTGTATACTGTAACATCCAGGCCAAGCTAAGTACTTTTGATCGCTAAATCACACTTACCCAAGTTATTTTGAGTGGTCACTACTGTTTCCTGCTTTTATTTGTGCATTTCATTGTATTTTTGTAAAAATAAATGCTCTTCCTTTCACCACTTCTGCTGTAAGTCTGTCTTGAAATCACCTACAGCAATGGACTTCCAATTAGTTGTTTAAATGGTTTGTGGTAGCATTGCATTTGTGGGTCTCTTCTACTGTGTTTTTACATTAGAAGGAATAGGTTTATTCATCATGTGGCAGGAGGTGTTTGCCTGGCTTGTCCAACTTGGGAAACACACATAAAGACTCACAGGTAGTTGCTTTATTGGCCAGAAGGTTCATTAAGTAGTTTTCTGTTTTTTTTTCTGTGCTTTTATAAATTCTGAGCATTTTGCCTGGTGGGGTTCACTGTGCAGTAGTGGTTAGTAATGCCCTGTATAGGATCCAACACCTAGTAGACAAATATTCCCTATAGAATGGTCCACAAAATAAAATAAATAAAAAAATAAATAAAATCATACCCTGTAAAGAAGTTAATATAGCGCAAATACCTTGAGTGCAGACAAGCTCAGAGCAGCTAGATGGCTGTTGAGTGGCAATAACTTGATTTAGTAGAATACAGTACTGGGTAAACATTAAAATTAGTAAAATTTAGTATTGCTTAGCATAATCTGCCCCAATAAAGCACCGTTGTCAGTTTGCACCAGCATAGCACCCTTAATAGCCTTCTAACCCCAATAACTAGCCCCTTGCAGCTCACCAATGAATGGACTGGACAGGATGGGCATGCATTTTTTTGAACTTTTCTGTGGAACCTTGGTGGATATGGACATCCTGAGACAATGTAGTAAATTGTTTCATGTTTACCAACAACCACTTAATCCTCAAAGAAACAAACACAGTATACAAGATGTGTACTTACACAATGATACTGTAGGCTAAACTCTCGTATACAAGTGCACAAAGGTTGTTAAAACCATGCACAAAACACACACACAAATGAAAAGTAACATACACTGAGGCATTTAAAACTAGTCTTTCTAAACATCAAAGATTGCCTAGACCACCTTCTGGCAAAGCTATGTCTCAGCAAGCCCAAAAGCACTTAGAAAGAAACACCATCTAACAACACACATACAGTTATTCTCAATGGATCCCCAACCACTAAGCCGCTAAGGCAAGCAAACACACTTCTCAGGACTCTAATCATAGGGGACTCCATTGTAAGATACCCCGACAACCAGACTGAACAAGGGCAAGATAACTGTTAGTTGCTTATCTGGAGCCAGGATAAACCAAATCCCACATGCACACAAGTCATTATGCCATAGGTACCAGTGTGACTCCATCATAGTCCATGTAGGGGTAAATGACCTGAGATGTACCTCCCTTGACTACATGTGCCACAGGTACCAGTCTGATTCCATCATAGTCCATGTAGGGGTAAATGACCTGAGATGTACCACTCTGGACTACATGTGCCACAGGTACCAGTCTGATTCCATCATAGTCCATGTAGGGATAAATTACCTGAGATGTACCTCCCTGGACTACATGTGCCACAGGTACCAGTCTGATTCCATCATAGTCCATGTAGGGGTAAATGACCTGAGATGTACCTCCCTGGACTACATATGCCACACATACCAGTCTGATTCCATCATAGTCCATGTAGGGGTAAATGACCTGAGATGCACCTCCCTGGACTACATGAGCCACAGGTACGAGTCTGATTCCATCAAAGTCCATGTAGGGGTAAATGACCTGAGATCTACCTCCCTGGACTACATGTGCCACAGGTACCAGTCTGACTCCATCATAGTTCATGTAGGGGTAAATGACCTGAGATCTACCTCACTGGACTACATGTGCCACAGGAACCAGTCTGATTCCATCATAGTCCATGTAGGGGTAAATGACCTGAGATGTACCTCCTGGACTACATGAGCCACAGGTACGAGTCGGATTCCATTATAGTCCATGTAGGGGTAAATGACCTGAGATGTACCTCCCTGGACTACATGTGCGACAGGTACCAGTCTGATTCCATCATAGTCCATGTAGGGGTAAATGACCTGAGATGTACCTCCCTGGACTACATGTGCCACAGGTACCAGTCTGATTCCATCATAGTCCATGTAGGGGTAAATGACCTGAGATGTACCTCCCTGGACTACATGTGCCACAGGTACCAGTCTGATTCCATCATAGTCCATGTGGGGTAAATGACCTGAGATGCATCTCCCTGGACTACATGTGCCACAGGTACCAGTCTGATTCCATCATAGTCCATGTAGGGGTAAATGACCTGAGATCTACCTCCCTGGACTACATGTGCCACAGGTACCAGTCTGATTCCATCATAGTCCATGTAGGGGTAAATGACCTGAGATGTACCTCCTGGACTACATGAGCCACAGGTACGAGTCGGATTCCATCAAAGTCCATGTAGGGGTAAATGACCTGAGATGTACCTCCCTGGACTACATGTGCCACAGGTACCAGTCTGATTCCATCATAGTCCATGTAGGGGTAAATGACCTGAGATGTACCTCCCTGGACTACATGTGCCACAGGTACCAGTCTGATTCCATCATAGTCCATGTAGGGGTAAATGACCTGAGATGTACCTCCCTGGACTACATGTGCCACAGGTACCAGTCTGATTCCATCATAGTCCATGTAGGGGTAAATGACCTGAGATGTACCTCCCTGGACTACATGTGCCACAGGTACCAGTCTGATTCCATCATAGTCCATGTAGGGGTAAATGACCTGAGATGTACCTCCCTGGACTACATGTGCCACAGGTACCAGTCTGATTCCATCATAGTCCATGTAGGGGTAAATGACCTGAGACGTACCTCCTTGAACTATATGTGCCACAGGTACCAGTCTGATTCCATCATAGTCCATGTAGGGGTAAATGACCTGAGATGTACCTCCCTGGACTACATGTGCCACAGGTACAAGTCTGCTTCCATCAAAGTCCATGTAGGGGTAAATGACCTGAGATGTACCTCCCTGGACTACATGTGCCACAGGTACCAGTCTGATTCCATCATAGTCCATGTAGGGGTAAATGACCTGAGATGTACCTCCCTGGACTATATGGGCCATGGGTACCAGTCTGATTCCATCATAGTACATGTAGGGGTAAATGACCTGAGATGTACCTCCCTGGACTACATGTGCCACAGGTACCAGTCTGATTCCATCATAGTCCATGTAGGGGTAAATGACCTGAGATGTACCTCCCTGGACTACATGTGCCACAGGTACCAGTCTGATTCCATCACAGTCCATGTAGGGGTAAATGACCTGAGATGTACCTCCCTGGACTACATGTGCCACAGGTACCAGTCTGATTCCATCATAGTCCATGTAGGGGTAAATGACCTGAGATGTACCTCCCTGGACTACATGTGCCACAGGTACCAGTCTGATTCCATCATAGTCCATGTAGGGGTAAGTGACCTGAGATGTACCCCCCTGGACTACATGTACCACAGGTAGCAGTCTGATTCCATCATTGTCCATGAGGGGTAAATGACCTGAGATGTACCTCCCTGGAGTACATGTACACCAGGTACCAGTCTGATTCCATCATAGTCCATGTAGGGGTAAATGACAGGAGATGTACCTCCCTAGACTACATGTGCCACAGGTACCAGTCTGATTTCATCATAGTCCATGTAGGGGTAAATGACCTGAGATGTACCTCCCTGGACTACATGTGCCACAGGTACCAGTCTGATTCCATCATAGTCCATGTAGGGGTAAATGACCTGTGATGTACCTCCCTGGACTACATGTGCCATAGGTACCAGTCTGACTCCATCATAGTCCATGTAGGGGTAAATGACCCAAGATCTACCTCCCTGAACTACATGTGCCACAGGTAACAGTCTGACTCCATCACAGTCCATGTAGGGGTAAATGACATGAGATCTACCACCCTGGACTACATGTGCCACAGGTACCAGTCTGACTCCATCATAGTCCATGTAGGGGTAAATGACCTGAGATCCACCTCCCTGGACTACATGTGCCACATGTACCAGTCTGATTCCATCACAGTCCGTGTAGGGGTAAATGACCTGAGATGTACCACCCCAGACTACATGTGCCACAGGGACCAGTCTGATTCCATCATTGTCCATGTAGGGATAAATGACCTGAGATGTACCTCCCTGGACTACATGTACCACTGGTACCAGTCTGATACCATTACAGTCCATGAAGGGGTAAATGACCTGAGATGTACCTCCCTGGATTACATGTGCCACAGGTACCAGACTGAGTCCATCATACTCCATGTAGGGGAAAATTACCTGGGATGTACCTCCCTGGACTACATGTGCCAAAGCTACCAGTCTGAGTCCATCATATTCCATGTGGGGTAAATGACCTGAGATCTACCTCCCTGGACTACATGTGCCACATGTACCAGTCTGATTCCATCAAAGTCCATGTAGGGGTAAATGACCTGAGATGTACCTCCATGGACTACATGTGCCACAGGTACCAGTCTGATGCCATCATAGTCCATGTAGGGGTAAATGACCTGAGATGTCCCTCCCTGGACTACATGTGCCACAGGTACAAGTCTAATTCCATCATAGTCCATGTAGGGGTAAATGACCGGAGATGTACCTCCCTGGACTACATGTGCCATAGCTACCAGTCTGATTCCATCATAGTCCATGTAGGGGTAAATGACCTGAGATGTACCTCCCCGGACTACATGTGCCACAGGTACCAGTCTGATTCCATCATTGTCCATGTAGGTGTAAATAATCTAAGACGTACCTCCGTGGACTACATGTACAACAGGTACCAGTCTGATTCCATCATAGTCCATGTAGGGGTAAATGACCTGAGATGTACCTCCCTGGACTACATTTGCCAGAGGTACCAGTCTGATTCCATCATAGTCCATGTAGGGTAAATGACCTGAGATGTACCTCCCTGGAATACATGTGCCACAGGTACCAGTCTGATTCCATCATAGTCCATGTAGGGGTAAATGACCTGAGATGTACCTCCCTGGACTACATGTGCCACAGGTACCAGTCTGATGCCATCATAGTCCACGTAGGGGTAAATGACCTGAGATGTACCTCCCTGGAGTACATGTGCCACAGGCACCAGTCTGATTCCATCATAGTCCATGTAGGGGTAAATGACCTGAGATGTACCCTCTGGACTTCACGTGCCACAGGTACCAGTCTGACTCCATCATAGTCCATGTAGGGGTAAATGACCTGAGATGTACCTCCCTGGACTACATGTGCCACAGGTACCAGTCTGACTCCATCATAGTTCATGTAGGGGTAAATGACCTGAGCTGTACCTCCCTGGACTACATGTGCCACAGGTACCAGTCTGATTCCATCATAGTCCATGTGGGGTAAATGACCTGAGATGTACCTCCTTGGACTACATGTGCCACAGGTACCAGTCTGCTTCCATCATAGTCCATCTAGGGGTAAATGACCTGAGACTTACCTCCTGGACTACATGTGTCACAGGTACTAGTCTGATTCCATCATAGTCCATGTAGGGGTAAATGACCTGAGATGTACCTCCCTGGACTACATCTGCAACACGTACCAGTCTGATTCCATCATAGTCCATGTAGGGGTAAATGACCTGAGATGTCCCTCCCTGGACTACATGTGCCACAGGTACCAGTCTGATTCCATCATAGTCCATGTAGGGGTAAATGACCTGAGATGTACCTCCCTGGACTACATGTGCCACAGGTACCAGTCTGATTCCATCATAGTCCATGTAGGGTAAATGACCTAAGATGTTCCTCCCTGGACTATATGTGCCACAGGTACCAGTCTGATTCCATCATAGTCCATGTAGGGGTAAATGACCTGAGATGTACCTCCCTGGACTACATGTGCCACAGGTACCAGTCTGATTCCATCATAGTCCATGTAGGGGTAAATGACCTGAGATGTACCTCCCTGGACTACATGTGCCACAGGTACCAGTCTGATTCCATCATAGTCCATGTAGGGGTAAATGACCTGAGATGTACCTCCCTGGACTACATGTGCCACAGGTACCAGTCTGATTCCATCATAGTCCATGTAGGGTAAATGACCTAAGATGTACCTCCCTGGACTACATGTGCCACAGGTACCAGTCTGATTCCATCATAGTCCATGTAGGGGTAAATGACCTGAGATGTACCTCCCTGGACTATATGTGCCACAGGTACCAGTCTGATTCCATCATAGTCCATGTAGGGGTAAATGACCTGAGATGTACCTCCCTGAACTACATGTGCCACAGGTACCAGTCTGATGCCATCATAGTCCATGTAGGGGTAAATGACCTGAGATGTACCTCGTTGAACTACATGTGCCACAGGTACCAGTCTGATTCCATCATAGTCCACGTAGGGGTAAATGACCTGAGATGTACCTCCCTGGACTACATGTGCCACAGGTACCAGTCTGATTCCATCACAGTCCACATAGGTGTAAATGACCTGAGATGTACCTCCCTGGAATACATGTGCCACAGGTACCAGGCTGATTCCATCACAGTCCATATAGTGGTAAATGACCTGAGATGTACCTCCCTGGACTACATGTGCCACAGGTACCAGGCTGATTCCATCATAGTCCATGTAGGGGTAAATGACATTAGATGTACCTCCCTGGACTACATGTGCCACAGGTACCAGTCTGATTCCATCATAGGCCATGTAGGGGTAAATGACCTAAGATGTACCTCCCTGGACTACATGTGCCACAGGAACCAGTCTGATTCCACCATAGTCCATTTAGGGGTAAATGACCTGAGATGTACCTCCCTGGACTACATGTGCCAGATGTACCAGTCTGATTCCATCGCAGTCCATGTAGGGGTAAATGACCTGAGATGTATCTCCCTGGACTACATGTGCCACAGGTGCCAGTCTGTTTCCATCATAGTCCATGTAGGGGTAAATGACCCGAGATGTACCTCCTTGGACTACATGTGCCACAGGTACCAGTCTGATTCCATTATAGTCCATGTAGGGGTAAATAACCTGAGATGTACCTCCCTGGACTATATGTGTGATAGGTACCAGTCTGATTCCATCATAGTCCATGTAGGGGTAAATGACCTGAGATGTCCCTCCCTGGACTACATGTGCCACAGGTACAAGTCTGATTCCATCATAGTCCATTTAGGGGTAAATGACCTGAGATGTACCTCCCTGGACTACATGTGCCATAGGTACCAGTCTGATTCCATCATAGTCCATGTAGGGGTAAATGACCGGAGATGTACCTCCATGGACTACATGTGCCACAGGTACCAGTCTGATTCCATCATAGTCCATGTAGGGGTAAATGACCTGAGATGTACCTCCCTGGACTACATGTGCCACAGGTACCAGTCTGATTCCATCATTGTCCATGTAGGGGTAAATAACCTAAGACGTACCTCCGTGGACTACATGTGCAACAGGTACCAGTCTGATTCCATCATAGTCCATGTAGGGTAAATGACCTGAGATGTACCTCCCTGGACTACATGTGCCACAGGTACCAGTCTGATTCCATCATAGGCCATGTAGGGGTAAATGACCTAAGATGTACCTCCCTGGACTACATGTGCCACAGGAACCAGTCTGATTCCACCATAGTCCATTTAGGGGTAAATGACCTGAGATGTACCTTGTGCCAGATGTACCAGTCTGATTCCATCGCAGTCCCCATGTGGGTAAATGACCTGAGATGTATATCCTGGACTACATGTGCCACAGGTGCCAGTCTGTTTCCATCATAGTCCATGTAGGGGTAAATGACCCGAGATGTACCTCCTTGGACTACATGTGCCACAGGTACCAGTCTGATTCCATTATAGTCCATGTAGGGGTAAATAACCTGAGATGTACCTCCCTGGACTATATGTGTGATAGGTACCAGTCTGATTCCATCATAGGCCATGTAGGGGTAAATGACCTAAGATGTACCTCCCTGGACTACATGTACCACAGGTACCAGTCTGCTTCCATCATAGTCCATGTAGGGGTAAATGACCTGAGACTTACCTCCTGGACTACATGTGCCACAGGTACCAGTCTGATTCCAACATAGTCCATGAAGGGGTAAATGACCTGAGATGTACCTCCCTGGACTACATTTGCCACAGGTACCAGTCTGACTCCATCATAGTGCAAGTAGGGGTAAATGACCTGAGATGTACCTCCCTGGACTACATGGAGAGAGACATTATGGAGCTCTCAGACTACGTATTTCAAGCTTCAGCCTAGCAATAAGCAGCATATTACTATCACAGAGGATGATGCCACAACATGAACAAAAGATGACTGATTATAACAATTGGGTGTCTTTCCGGTGTTATTCTAAGCTGATCCAATGTTTGTCAGCTTGGGAGGACATGGTTCACAGACCACATTACCCTGCCACGGATGGTCTGCACCTCTCCTCTCTACAGACCACATTACCTTGCCACGGATGGTCTGCACCTCTCCTCTCTACAGACCACATTACCCTGCCAAGGATGGTCTGCACCTCTCCTCTCTACAGACCACATTACCCTGCCAAGGATGGTCTGCACCTCTCCTCTCTGCAGACCACATTACCCTGCCAAGGATGGTCTGCACCTCTCCTCTCTACAGACCACATTACCCTGCCAAGGATGGTCTGCACCTCTCCTCTCTACAGACCACATTACCCTGCCAAGGATGGTCTGCACCTCTCCTCTCTACAGACCACATTACCCTGCCAAGGATGGTCTGCACCTCTCCTCTCTACAGACCACATTACCCTGCCAAGGATGGTCTGCACCTCTCCTCTCTACAGACCACATTACCCTGCCAAGGATGGTCTGCACCTCTCCTCTCTACAGACCACATTACCCTGCCAAGGATGGTCTGCACCTCTCCTCTCTACAGACCACATTACCCTGCCAAGGATGGTCTGCACCTCTCCTCTCTACAGACCACATTACCCTGCCAAGGATGGTCTGCACCTCTCCTCTCTACAGACCACATTACCTTGCCAAGGATGGTCTGCACCTCTCCTCTCTACAGACCACATTACCCTGCCAAGGATGGTCTGCACCTCTCCTCTCTACAGACCACATTACCCTGCCAAGGATGGTCTGCACCTCTCCTCTCTACAGACCACATTACCCTGCCAAGGATGGTCTGCACCTCTCCTCTCTTGGATTTCAAATACTAACTAAAACTTTATCCTCACCAAGAGAGCCTTTTTTAGGCAATGCCAAATTGACAAAACTACCAATATAGCAAAATCAACAGAATCTCGAGGTGTTATTGCTCAATGCCAGGAGCCTAAATGAATAAAAAAACTACACTTCCTTCAAGCACATGAAAGAAAAATGTGCAAGTCATACAGGAAGCATGTTCCTCTGCATTCCTGGTCACTTTTGTCACGAATGGCTTCGGATTCACATCAGAAAGTGACCTCAGAGCTCTGTATGCAATAAGCAAAGCTGTTCTCTGATTGCTAAATACAGAGGCTGAAAGCAATAACTTTAAAATGTAATTATGAAATACAGTTAAAATTAACCACCAGAAGTATAACAAAACGTATTTTCAAGACAGCAAATAACTGAATATGCTAGAAAGAAAGAAATCAGCTTCATATACTCAGTATTTCAGTAAAAAATACCATTAATCTTAGCTTAGTGGGCAACAATATAAACAGTTTCCCTACATTTGATCAGAGGAGTCGTTAGTCAGCTTCTAACTAACCAAATACAATTGGTTGAAGTTACATTTATTAGTAGACTGAAAACTAGATATTTAGTCATTGTGGGGTCATTGCTTGTGTGAGACCAATGTGTACTTTAAAGGGGACATAGGGCATTTCTCCTTTTCCCACAATTGTGTGACTGAAATGTTGTGTGTGTGTGTGTGTGTGTGTGTGTGTGTGTGTGTGTGTGTGTGTGTGTGTGTGTGTGTGTGTGTGTGTGTGTGTGTGTGTGTGTGTGTGTGCATACGAGGGAACAGGAGGCTTGTTGCTTCAAAAATGTACAATCTGATCTTGTGATGGTGTGTTCTTGATCGGTTGTGAATCAGTTAAATCTTTATCAATGAGTGTGAATCAGTCATATAAAGGGGAAGCTGTTAAAGACAGCATTACACAAATACAACACAGAAGGCAAGAAGATACAAATCAGAAACAGTCAAATACTGATTTTCAGTTCTACGTTAAATAAAAATAATGCACCAATGCAATCAAATTTTGTTATCCAAGACATCACTGACCACAAGACTACAAAATAACACAACCAAAAGGCACCAGAACCTGTTCTAGTCAGCATCAAGCCCTGATTCAAAGCACATGCTAAACTGCCTAAAATGGGGGTGCAACACTATACAATTCTGCTGCTACAGTTGGCAAACAGGCAATTAGGCAAAACTCTACAAGAAAAGCTTCACAGATGCCTGTCAAAGAGGGCTCTAACTGGCTAGTCTACCTGTTCTTTCAGTCTCTTGTAGATCGGCTTTCTAATCCTGGTCAAATAAGTTAAGAAGGCATTCGACAATTGATTTTCAAGTCTAAAATTTGGTGCTAGTGTAATACCAGCCAACAGGACTCACCTATTTTATTTACTTCATTTTTAAAAGCACAAGTTCTGATTCTTTCCTTTCTGTTATTAGCTGGGTTTGGGGAATTTTAATAACAAAGAGTTCTGTGGGTTTTCTTCACTCCTACTTATCAGAATTAATAAGTTTTGTTTTGCCCCCCAATGATATACTGCAATATATTTTTTATATTTGGGAACTCTAAACTGCATCTAACTGCAGGTTTCAGAATGTATAGTATTACATGGTGGTCACAGGTCATAGAAGACACGTAGAGTAACAGTGTCCGTCAATAACTTATCAAGCACCAAACTGACAAAAGTAGGTAAAAATGGTTTCTATTACTTCAAACAATGAAATGCAAACAGATTTAATTATTCTCACTGAGACTGATATACATCAGACTCCAGTACAATATGCTATATGTCATTCCAGTCATTGTGAATAAAAAATGTTAACAATTTCACTACCTGGAAGGACAGATTTCTTTAATGTGCAAAATGATCATTGTAATTTAATTTTTTTATGCTTAATTTAAACAACAGCAGAGTCAGGGCTTTTACCCAACAGAAATAACTTGGCAATGACCCATCCTCCTGATGAGAGGTTAAACTGAGGTCCAATTTGCCTGAGTTGGTAACGGCTCAGGTGGATGTAAAGGATCCCACAACATTTATTAAAAAAAAAAAAAAAAAAAAAAAAGGTGAGGAGAATCCCTCTTCTGTGCTCTGGCCAAATTTCCCTTAATAAATAGCACCTCAGGTGTCTCCTGAAAAAGCTGTCACTAGCCTAGTGGGACGACTCAGTCAACAAAGGAAAAATAAATGAAATAATAAAATAATAATACTTTACCTTCCTGAAATTATTTCCTGTACATTTATACCTGCATATTAGACTGCAGCTACCCTATATGTTTTCCCAGTGGACATCATATTTTCACCATTCTGCATACTTCATATTTATTAATGCTTATTTAACCTACATTGTAATTGCTGTAACAAAATGTTTGTCTTCTTTGATCTATTGCATATTTATTCACTGCAAATCAATGAGACCTGTAGGTATTTATGAATGATTGTATGTTTTACCACATACTTATTGTACAAATTGGTGTGAAATATTCATATACCAACATATCCCGCACCACTAGAACAAACTTCTGGTACATGTTAAACAGAGTAGCACCATCCCCACCTTAAAGGCAAACCTAGAACATTGAATGGGCAGCCTCAAACTCTCCCCCGGATTACCGAGAGTGCTCTCCTTGGAGCTAGAGAGAAATTTTGAATAAGGGATTTTGGGTAGGCTTTTTATGGACTACAGACTGACTGCTTTATAATGACCTGTGATGCTAAGAAACTGTGTATACACTTTCTTTGCTTCCGAGCAGTGGATGGACATTCACGTTCTTCTATAATGGCTAAATTTAGAGGGTCTGGAATGCACCCCATGAGTTACAGAAAGTACACAAAGTTATGTTCAGGCCCAGCCTTCAGTTTTATTAAATGTCTGTTCTAATATGAGTGAAGGTACATAAAAGGCAGAAAAATACACATTCTGAAAAAGCTTGAGTAGGAACATAGTCATTCTTGCCAAGAAAGCATGAAGCCTTGACCTTGGGCAGGAAGGACAGTATAAAACAGGAAACCGATGGCAAGGGTAACAGTACAACAGAAAAGGACAATAATTCAATATTGAGAGTGCAATTTTTTTTAACACTAAACAGCAGGTTCACAGTAGATCAGATACTTGTAAAGGGCCTCTTCCTACATTCCAGGACACAGGCCTCAAACGGCAGCTTGTTCCTAAACAAACATTCGGTACACTTAGTGACCATCACAGCTACAGATTCTAAATACCATAACAAACTTCAATTATACAGGCAGGGAAACAGGAACGGTTTTCTTCTCACCTTTTAATAAAAAGGCTTCATTTCTTTAAATTATGGCATCCAGTTTTCAGACACAATGCTACACATGAATAGCAGCTAGAGTACAAAAGCAGGCCAGCTAAGCCAGGCCTACCTCATAATCTTTTTCATACTTTACACAAACTATGCTATAGTTGCTCTATCTTTCCTCATTATACAGTACAGGTGAGGTATACCAGCTTGAGAATCAAATGCTTGCAAAAAAAGGAAGCCTGACATTGAAAGGGTTTTTAATATTAAATCTTAAAAATCACATTTACACATTTCATGTAGAACTTGAAGAAAACATTACCCTGCGGGACTGGCCTGCCTGTTTTTGCTGCCAGGCCACCATAAATATTAGTATCAAAGGTTAGTGGCAGCCCTGTATAGTTCTACAAATAGATTACTATTACAGGAATTTTGCCACAAATCTCATGGTCTGATGTCAACATCATAGCTAAAGCGATAAAAAAAAAACATTTAAAATATTCCACTGCATTCAAGAACACAGTACGTATTCTACTGATCAACTTACAAGTAAAATGTGACGAACATTGCAAAATACTCATTTTATAAACACAAGAAACTCCAGTAGCCACTGTGATAACAGACTACAGAAAAATCATGAATACTGGCAAAGGCAGATGCAAGATAAACAAGCAATTTATCTGCAAAATCACCTGAAAAATACAATGACTCAGTCTGACAAAACTTTAATAAAATAAAACCACCATAGAATCAACAAACTACTTCTTTACTTATTCAATGGATTTGACATCTTGGAGTTTAATTTCATATTACTGGGCCTTAGAAACCAGTTATCAGGCAGAGACATCTAAGTATGTCATTCTGAAGTACAGTGGTAGGTGATACGGTAAGAGGCAAGTGGCAGGAAAGGGTCAGTAGCAGAACACATGAAACTTGCAGGTAGCAAATTGCACTGACATTAGTGCATATGATGCCATATGACGTATGGTAAATTCAAAAATATAAATATATTATATATTTATATATATAAAAATATATTTTAATCTTCTGACTTTTTTAACAGGAAATTTACAGTTACCTTAACTCTTGAAGCGGATCCAGGAACTCGAAGAATTCCTTCTGTTTCTAAACCTGTTTCTTCAATTTTGGATAAAAGCTGCAAAGCAACATGATTATAGTTTAGAAGACTTGAGTTTAAGAAATGATTGTCAAAATACTTTCCACCCACAAATTAACTATGTGGGCGGGAGTTGTTTATTTTCAGGATCCGATACTACAAGGCTAATATTAATTTTAAAATATGACACTTAACAGATCAGAACAACAGATCCAATATAGCAACAAGCCTGTGGAAGGAATTATGGACATAACAATATTTTATATTTTCTCTGCAGTAAAATGTGTCATTTCCAATTCCCTTAGTATGAGATACAGAATGTCATATGTCTGCACAGCTGTTAAATACTATCAAGACACTAGTAATTCTTTAAAAATTCTTACAGATAATCTCTTTATTTCACTTTTTGTTGTGACAATTTTAAACGTGCAAATGTGTTTGTACAAATTCTGGTGGAGGAAATAACACACACACATATAATTATGATGCTAATACATCATCAGCTCTGAGCACACGAGTACTGACTGACCCATCTGCCAACCAAACATTAATGGGTGCAGACGCAATTTTATCAAAAGCTTATTTTTCCATCCCAAACTACCTAGATTTTGGCTAACAAGCCCTGCAGACCCCAGTCATCAATAGCTTCTGTTACATCTTTCTGATGTAAGTTGTACGCAGTCGTAAACTATCTCACTATTTTCTCAGTCATCCACCACTTTTTTTGACAAAAAAAGCAGCAAAGCATCCCAATGTAGACAGAAGTTCTTTGTTTTCTAGATCAGAAGGCCTTCAGATACAGCTATCTACAATGCTAGTGATAAGGAATATTTATATAGTTTTAGCTTGGTAGTAAAAATGAGGGTTATACTTTATTTGTTACACAGGGTCTAGCATTTATAAAACAAACCTATTGAAAGTGAGCGTACACCGTACTATATAGAGCAGTCAGAAGCAGCCTAACAGACTTTGCTATTTTCTGTCACTCAGGGCATGTATTACAATACTTTTGCAGCTGTGAGAATGGCTAGCAGAAAAGCCATTATGCTGACTGACATGGATCAACTTCAGCTGGTAACTTCTAAGAGCTGACCTTATCATTGGCACGTCTTTTAGAAGATTTGTCTTATTTGCATAAACCTCATGTTGCTTCTGCTGAGTCACTGTGTTGTTCTTGTGCACAGTGCATTAGTTTGAGGGTGGGAGGCAATACGTACATAAAAAATCTGGCTCTGAGGATCAAAGGAGTAAACAAACTGATTCCATGCTTAGGAAATGGTTGCTGGGATGGGGGAACATGGCCAAGATGGCTAACTGACAGCAGCAACTGCTGAAAGCTCTGTGATTGAAAACTTTGCTCCGACAGAAAATAATCAAAAAAAATTAAATTTGGAGATCCTTGTTAGCTAATTTTATTCACTAGTAGTCAGAGAAAAAATATATAGTTTCAAGTTCTTCAAAAGCAGTAATTTTCTGTCAGAATTTCAACTGCTTGGTTGAGAGAGAAGAGACTTCAACATGAGCCATTCCAGAAATGGTACTCAGGATTCTTGTGTTAAAAGGACATTCAGTCACTAATGTCTAGTATGCAGGATGTATTACTTAAAATGCACAAACTGGATATAAAAAAAATGAAAGTTTCAAATAAGAGTCCAGAAAGAAGATGGAAAATGTAAAAATTCTTACAAAACAACAAAGTGCACAAATCAGCAGCATGGAAGAAGCTTTAAATGATCATGAAGGCAGAATAACTGAAGGCGAGTCTGAGACTGAATTTATTGTAAAACAAAATAATTGGCGCACAGATGGAGTTAATGATTTTGAAAATAGACTGAGAAGAAATATCATTAGAATTTATGGTATACCTAAGAAGTATGAGGGAGACAATATAATAAATGTCTTAACAACCTAGCTACATAAAACATTAAATCTATTTGAAATGTTATCTTGTTTGGAATTGAAAGGGCACACAAATCCCCAAGAGCACCTTCAAAGAAGGAAAACTCATTACATTCAATTCTAGTTAAGTTTATGTCTAGCTTAGAAAGAGATCAAATACTAAAAACAGCATGGTCCAGCCAACCTAATAAAATAGGTGAACATGTTGTTAGATTTGGCAATGAATATTCTGATAAAGTAATCAGTAAAAGACAATCCTGCCTACCACCTATAAAGGAACTTCAAAAAGAACAATATTAAATCCACTTTAGGGTTTCCTGCAGAGATCAAATAATTTCTTTCTGAAGGAACTAAAATGTTAGACAAACATATTAATGGAAAGAAGTAAGGATAGACGTTTGTTACAGATTTGAACAGTTTTAAAGAATTAAGAAAAATGAAAAACTCACAGAGGAAATTAGCAGCAACTACGTGTTAAGTTGTCATTTCACATGCTGTAATCAAACTCTAATGTCAAGATATGAAGCTTAGATCAGAACAACAGTTCACAATAGCTAAAAACATATTTAATTTAAACAAGCAGGATTTTTTTTACATATAGTCAAGATTACTTGTAATACTATAATTAATAATAAACATGTTATGAACAATATGCATATGCCCAAGGAATGAAATACTTACTATGTAATATTAATAAAACAGCAGTTGCAGTAAGTTAGGAAATATATATATATATATATATATATATATATATATATATATATATATACATATACAGGTTTACAGGTTAATACTAGGCTAACTGCACTGCTAGCCATTTTATGTGAGAATCAAACCCTAAACGTTGTGTTTCCAAAGTAAACACCTTAACCATTATGCCAACTTTAATCACTAATAGAGAGCTAATGATTAAATAGTTCTCTGAAGGGAAATTTTAGAAATATGAATTATATAGAATAAGGTAGAATATTAGTACACAAATAAGACACAAAATATATTTAAATAAACTGACTATAACAAAAATATCTATGACATACCTGCATATGGTAGAAATATAAATGCAGAAGATCTCATATGATTTACATAGAAATCATATAAAAATGTTTGAAAATATTCTAAAAGCTGAAATTTGAAACTTGGTCACGTGAACTTTGAAGCTTTTTGCATATTGTAAGTTATTAGATTCACTAAAACTACCTGAGGTAACTCATTTCATAAGTCAGAGCTGAAATTTGAGTGTTATATTGCAGAATCAGTACATCCATTTTGATAGAAAGTAAAGTAGATTTTTCAATATGTTTGAACCCAGGAAGAATGGGATTTCAATTAAACATGTTGTAACTTTTGAATACAATACAGACTGCAAATGTGTGTTTTTTTGACTCCATAGAAATAGCAAGACATTCTCTTTGACCTCAGTAGTTAACATATTTTTATGAATCAGTTTAATAATCTAAATGATTTTTAAATATTTGGATATTTATCATATTAAGAGTGTTAATTTTGAGATCTAGACACTTGTACTTTTCAAATTAGTTCACAGCTTTTATTAGATAGATCTACAAAAGTATGTCTGTATCTTTTAGCACGATGACTATATACATGTGCATGATTTTCCTTTTGTGTAACAGTTTAGTAAGATAAGATTACCAGTCAACTATAACTTTACAGATAATATTTATCTCTTCAGGTCCTAAACTGTTCTGCTTATTTGTTTAGAGCCTTAGTTATAATAATGTTGAATAAGTGAATAATTTATTAATATTTAACAGACAATTTATACTACTGTTACATAAACAGGTATATAATACATTAATAATTGGATTATTTAATGTGTGATTAACAGAAGAGGATTATTAAACTTTTATGCAGTAATGGGGGAATAGTTTTAAATGGCAACCTATATAACTAAATTAATAGCCTCCTATTATTTTTAGCTCTTATATAATATATTAATTATTGGTAAGTCACAGTAGCTTTTCACTACTTTTTGATGAATTTTTACATATTGGTAGGCAGAAAGACAGTATAGTAGTTTGTCTATTCAATAGGTAAACTAGGAAATTTGGTATCCATGGTAGAGTGTGTTTTGTTCGTAATATACACAGTTATAGCTGTAGGCTTGTTCTTATCTGCAAGTTTTAGTAGTTTAGTTTATAGAAAGGAAGAATTCAAAAATGTGGAAAGTTAAGACAGAGTTGGAGGAATGCATTAAAGTGTTATATACAATTAAATTAACATGGAGGATAATGTGTCATGTTATCTTTTAAAAGAAATATTTTTAAATACACAGTATGGTTAGTTTTAATATATTATCTTTTAATGTAAATTGATTAAATAATGGTGGCAAAAGGAAATCATTAATGTGATACCTAAAATTAAATAGAGGAGACATTATATTCTTGCAAGAGTCTCACTTGATAAAGATATACAATATTTAAATATCTTATATTACAAAATGTTATCATCATCTGCTTCTTTTTAAAAAAAGAGGAGAGGAACTGCTATATTTTGGAGAAAATCTACTGTTAACGGCAAATTCTATACACTAGCTAATTTTTACAGAATCTCTGGAATAGGTGCAAGACTGGCTAAAGATCATGTAAACTTACTACAAAATCATTGGAAGGGTAGTTTAATTTTAGTAGGGGATTTTAACTGCATTATCTAATACAGAAGATACAACTGAACAGAAGAAATTCTGACATCAGCTTAAGCACTAATCAGATGGATTAGTAACAATAATTTAGTTGATTTAATAGTAAAAACAGACAAGTCATTGTTCTTGCCTCATTACTCTTATGGGCATGAGATGCAAATTAGAACTGAAAGGATTTATGCCTCCACAGATTTACTTAATAAAGTGAATTATTTTAAAACAATTCCTTGTCCTTTATCTAATCACAATGCACCAAGTATTAAAATATAACTGCATATATGGACATTTCATATTATTTATGTAATCTCAGTATATATGATGAAATTAAATGAATTTAAGAGTTATCTTAAGGAACAAATTCAGAATTTTTTATCTTTGAATGGTAATGATCAGGTTAGTGAAGTCATACTATGAGACTCCTTAAAAATACATACTAAAGATGGAATGAAAAGATGGATTAGTAATAAAATGAGAGAGTGGGATAAAGAGTTGTTAAAATACAAGATAAAATACACAAAGTGAAGTTTGAATAATAAACAAAGAAATTAGCTAAAACTGAAAGTAATGAGCTTTAATGCATAAAGTGGAGATAGCATTTGAAAAAATAACATTTCACAGTTATGGAATGACTTCAAAACATCTATACAGATTAGCTAATAGAAGTAAGATATTAAGCAAAAAGGCACAAATCAATAATATTGAAAATCCTCACACTAGTAAGATTACTTCAGACAAAGAGAAAATGATTAATATTAAAAAAAATTCCATGAGGATCTTAAGATAAAATAATCCTGATGATTAAAAAACTAACAAGTATTTAAAGAAAAATGTTACTAACAAAGTTAATGACCACCAAATATCTCTGTTGAAGAACCCTATTACTCTAACAGAAGTTAAAGAAGCTTTAAAAAAAGAGAAAACGTTAAAGCTCCAGTGTTAGATGGTTTAAAGTATGGAATCATATAGTCTGCTGCTTCTTTTAAATATTTCAGAACTACTGACTGATATTTTCAGAATAATTCAGAGTGACAAAATAATTCCTCCCTCATGGAAATGTTCTGTAATCTCACCGACACTTAAACAAGGAAAGGATAATACGTTTCCTCAGATAGACATTGTTTTCATTATTAAATGTAGACTATAAAATATTTACTTCCATCTTCAAAATAAGATTAAGAGACATAGATTAATTAAATAAGATCAAACTGGATTTATAGTCAATAGATTAAAATATGATAAAATAAAAAGAATAATAGCTATCTTAGATTTAGCAAAAGAGATGAATACGAAATTGGCCCTAATTAACTTAGATATATAGAAAGCTTTTGATTCTGTAGACTGAAACTACTTGTTTACAACTTTAGAATGTATATGAATATATGAATGCTATCAAAGAAGGTAAATTAACTTATAAGGGAAGCATGTCGTCCAAGTTGTATATAAGTTTAGTATACACAATAATAATTTTGATGCAAAATTCTGGAACTTTTTAGACTGTAGTGGACTGAAATGGAAAGAATAAAATGTTTTACTTAAATCAGTTAATCAAACACCTTCAAGTTTATACTGGAAAGTTTTTTTTCATGCGGAAATATATACATAAAATTGTTTTATTCCCTATAAAATCTCTAAGTTTGGTAAAATGACTTCTTTAGCCTGTTGGAGATGTAGTAAATATGTAAAAGCTGATTGGACACGGATACACTAGACAATCTCGATGTACTGAAATGTCGAATTTCAGTACGTTGAGACCAAATAGTGGAAAGTGCAGTTAACCGACACTATGCCGAATCTGCAAATGTTGAATCTGTCGCTATTGTGGTTTCGTGTTCGTGACGTGTGGTGTGGTTTGTGGATTTATCTGGGGTTTCAGGTAAGTGTTGTGTTTGAGGATAATGGATAGGGATTTTAGTGTGTGTGAGTGTGTGCAGTGGTGTTTGTTTTGTGTTTGTGTGTTTAGTGTGACCTCGGAGTTAGAATATATAAGTAGGGTGGGTATGGGAGGCGCAGGCCCCCACATGGAAGGTACAGGGGGGCTTGCCCCCCTGCTTATAGGTAGGTTAAGTGTGTTTGTTGTTATGTTTGTTTAGTTAGGTAGGTGTATCTTGTGTGTGTGTGATTATGTCCTGGTTTGTGTGTGTGTTAATGGTCACGATTGTAGTGTTCATTATCATGGGTTTTTGTGTATGTGGTTTATTCGACATTTCAGTATTTCAAGACTGTATAGTGAATCCTTGGACACACATGTTTATGGATTATGAAAAATTAAATGCATGTTGGGTAAAGATAAGTGTGTTTTTTAAGGGGTTATGGCCTGATAATTATTCTTTAACTGGATCAATAATACTAATGAATGTTCCACTTCCTTTATCAAAAGACAAAGAACAAAAATTGTACTAGAGTCTCCTGGCAGTAGCTAGAAAAGTTATTGCAAAAAAAAATGGAAGTTATATTCAATTCCTACAGTCAAAGAACTTTTAAATTTAACAACAATACTATACAAAACTGAAAAAGAAGCGATCAGAATAAGATTTATAAATCATACTGATACTTTTAGTGGCTGGGGTAGCCTTGAAATGTTGCTATTGAAATACTAAAATTCTTAATGTGTTAATTGCATAAGATTACCTTGACAATTCAATGTACTCAACACTGTATAACAGTATGTGATGTTGAATTTCTTCCTTTGTGTGAATATACTGTAAATATGTTAAATTAATAAAACGTTTCTAAAAAAAGAAAATGGCTGCTTAAATTCATGTGATGCCTGTTTAATAACATAAGAACAGGAAACAAAAAGTTATTTCTCCTTACAAACAGCTATTACGAGTCCACTTTGGTAACGTCTACAAGAATACAGACAAAACACAGTTAGTTCAGAAAAGGGCAACAACAATGGTATCTACTTTTCATCTGAAGCATACAAAGAAAGACTAGAAAAAGTTAAAATGCAGAATACTGATTAAAAGTGAGACAGAGTTAGATACGACAGAAATATTTACAAATCTCACCTCAATGACTCTGCAGGAGACACATGGCTACTAGAGAATATAAAGTGCATTTCTTGGGGCAGTGAAAGGAAGCATTTTTCACATGTATGATATCAGATGATTGGAACATCTTTTTTGAGGAAACCATGAATTCAAAACAGTAGAAAGACGCAAAAAGCTCACAATGCATGTGACAGATTTGAGGTATTAGTATAAAGGGGTGGGAAGAAAAATCTGTTGAATAAATAAGCTTTAGCTTCAGTTCATTCAGCCAGTCAGAAAATGGGGCAGACTAAGTGGGCAAAGCAGTGTTTTCTGCATTAAAACTTTGATGATAGTGCTGATGATGGGATTTTATTGCAGAAACGTGCAACATCCTTGCTTTTCCTATGCTGCCATAAGATTTGTGTATTATTTACTTGCTTAAGTGAAAGCAAGATATGAAGAAGGAGACTCATTAACATTTCTAATGAGTAAGAGATTACTTCTGATGTTCTACAAGAATCTGTACGAGTTCCCTTATAATGTTTCATTACGTTGGAGTGATATGGTTGTGTTAGCACAGAGTAGTAATAATAATAATCATACGTTGTTTCTCCTTATATTTTACAATAGCAGTATAACCTACAGAATTAATTGACATTACTTGAAGACTGGCAATTTAATAAGGAATCACATTTCAGTTCATACAGAAGGAAAAGCATCTGGCTGGCAAATTGTCTGGGTTTTGCTCTGTTAATTTAACTGCAATAAACTCTTTGCTATTGATGGGTCATTTGGAAGCATGTCCAGTATTTAATGCTAGGGATCTAACTAATCTATGAACTGTTTGGCAAATAGTAATTAGTTCACCACCAAGTCTAAGAAAATACCTAGTGACTAAATAAAGTGAACAAATACATGACAGCTAAACATGGCACCTTTACTTGCTGGAACCATCTTGTTTGAATTGAATTTTATTTAAGAGACATTCTTAAGTCATGAAACAAGCAGCTGAGGGCAGATTATGCAGTGTCCGACAGAACAGCCAGACTAGCAAGTGGGGACACTAGAACCTCTCTTCGTAGTAATGTTGGACATTTAGCTGATGGCAGCTTATAAAAGTTTACACTTGGATAACTGCAGGCATCTTGGTGGAATAATTCCTACTTTACGCACCTCTGAAGGATTTTAAGTTAACTGATTTTACTCTTAAGGTTCTCACACAGCATTGAAAGCTTTTAGGAAAAGAATTTGGAGGTAGTCCCTCAAATTTTTGAATGTGCTTCCAAGTGAGCCTCATTACCATCTGTTCTTTAAGATTTAATTCCCTGAATTCTCACAGAGGTAAATGAACATTTTTAAACAACTTTTCCATTCTCCTTCATCTTTCTTTTCTTGACGTTACTTTTGGCTATATGACTGAACGAATACACTCAAATTCAGCTATTGCTGTCTGTTGTGCATAAAGGTACTGTTATAAATATTTATAATTTTCTTACTTTTGTTGTGCCTTTTTTTAGGCAGGGTTCAAATAACAAATTCACCACCATAACAGGAACAGGTAAGCAAAAATGGAGGGTAATGCTACTCAATGCTAGAAGTCTAAATCTCAAAATGCACTCACTCGAGGCACTCCTTAAAATGGAGAACATCGATATCTGTGCAGTGACTGAGACCTGGTTCAAGGCTCCAGAGAGCACCCCTGCACTACCAGGCTATAACTCATGCCACACTTTTCGGCCATGTAACCTGGACTGAAACACCAAAGGCGGAGGTGTGTCCATATTCATTAAGGATATCCACACAGTACAGTTATGTACACTTACCATAAATGTAGATGTTCGAGTGTATTCACTGTTGCAGTCATTACATTTGGATAATCTGCTGGCAGGTTGCCTTCATTTGGCTTGAATTCCAAAGTTTTGGGTCCTCCGTCAGTTGCTGTCTTCTCTTCCATGACGTCAGGTCGTCAGGGGTATAAAACATGCAGCCGATGCCATTTCCTTTAGTTTTTCTTGCCCCCGATGTCAGGTGCCCCCAAAAAGGTAGCAATATTATATATATCTATATATATATGCATCAATATAAACTTTATCTTCATCTACAAGCAAATACACCACATAGGCTGTAGAAGATGGAGAAGGAAAGATAAACTGTAGAATGAAAGGGGGATGGCAGGAGGGTAACCTGGACTGCAACAGTGAATACACTCAAATATCTACATTTATGGTAAGTGTACACAACTGTACTATGCTCTTTGTGTTTCACTGTTGCAGTCATTACATTTGGGTAGAATCCCAAAGCTATGTTTGGGAGGCTGGAGCTAAGCAGCATTAAGTGCAGCTATAAGTCCCTGCAGCACTGCAGTGGCAAAGCCTGCCCTGGACTTAGAGTAGAGGGGCAAATGGTAATGCTTTGTAAAGGTGTGAACAGAACTCCAAGTAGCAGCCTCTAGAATGTCTTTGGTTTGCACCCCTCTGAGAAAGGCTGCCGAAGTAGCTGTAGCTCTGGTGGAATGAGACCTAATGCCCTTAGGCACAGGTTTACCATGGTGTAAGTAGCAGAAATGGATGCAGTGGCTTATCCACTTTGAAACTGTCTGCTTTGAGACAGTCTTTTCTTCTGATCCTGCAGCATATGACACTAGTAACTGCTCAGTTTTTCTTAGAGTTTTTGTCCTGCTCGAGTAGAATCTTAGCTGTCTGTGTACGTCCAAGGAATGCAGAATTCTCTCCCCTTTGTTCTGCGGATTTGGATAAAAAGTTGGCAGATGGAATGTTTGGTTAAGAGCCACACTGGAAACCACCTTAGGCATAAAAGTAGGATTTGTCCTCAGAGACACCCTGTCTGGGTAAAATGTGATAAAAGGCTCTACAGCCATGATGGCCTGTAGCTCTGAAACTCTTCTTGCTGAAGTAATTGCTAGTAGCAGGGCTGTCTTCCATGATAAGAACTTTATCAGCGGTAGCGGCTGGTTCAAATGGAGGCAGGGTGAGCTTTTCCAACACATAATTGAGGTCCCATGCAGGTAAAGGTGATCTTCTAGGAGGCCTTAGCTTTTTGGCTCCTCTAAGATACTGTTTTAGTAAGGGATGAGAAAAGATTGGTGGCTCTGTATTGTAATGAGCCGAAATGGCACAGGCATGGATTTTGATGATGAGAAAGATAGGCCTTTGTCAAGCATCTCAGTTAAGTATTATTATATCTGAGGAATATGTGGTTCTGCTGTATCAGTTCCTTGTGCTTGATTTCAAGCACAAAATCTCTTCCATTTGTCAGCATAAGATTTTCTAGTACTAGGCCTTCTGGCTTCCAAAATGACATCTATCACAGCTTTACTGAGAGGTGTCATTGGTATGATTACATGATTAGCCATGCTGCCAGGTTCAGAGTCTGTAGTTGATTGTGCAGGATCTGATTGTTTTGCTGGGACAGTAGTTGTGGTCTTTGAGGCAAGGTCCAAGCTGGGTATTGAGACAAGTTCCTTAGGACTGGGTACCAGTATTGGCGGGGCCAGTTCGGGGCAATTAATATCATCTTCGGCTTCTCTTGTCTGACTTTTAGGAGGACCTTGGGTAGAAGAGGCAGAGGAGGAAAGGTGTAAACCGACAGGTTTTTCCAACTGAAAGATAGGGCGTCCACTTTCCATGCTTGTCTGTGATAAGTCCTTGTGCAGAATCTTTTCTGTCTGGGCTCCCCCATTTCTCTGTTATCATGCTGAATACTTGTGGATTTAGTTTCCACTCACGAGGATCCATAAGGTTTCTGCTTAAATCATCTGCCAGAGTGTTCTGTTTTCCTGGCAGGAATTGAGCTTGAAGATTTATCTGGAAGGTCAAAGCTGTGTCCCACAGTGCAATGGCTAATCTGCAAAGGGGGTATGAGTGTGTGCCCCCTTGCTTGTTTATATACCACATGACTGTGGTGTTGTCCGTCTTTATCAGTAGTTGTCCTGGATGAAGTAAGTCCTTGAATGCTGTTAGGGCATTTTGAATGGCTAGCATCTCTTTCTGATTGATATGTAGATGCAATTGGTTTGGTGCCCATATGCCCTGAATGCATCTTCCTGCCATGTGGGCTCCCAGGCATAATCTGATGCGTCTGTTGTTAAGGTTTGGCTGACAGGGGGTAGAGTGAAGGGCCATCCCTTGTTCTGGTAACAGGTCTTTGCCCACCATAGAAACTCCTGTTGCAGGCAGAGGATGAGAGGAATCACTGTTTCCAGACTGTGTGAATGTTGACTCCATAAACTTTTTAGGTACCATTGAAGTTTCCTCATATGCGGTGTTGCATATGGAATAAGTAGAACACAGGATGCCATGAAGCCCAGAGCCTGCAGAATTTGTCTTGCAGAAGACTGGGTTTTTGTTGCCATCAGTTTGAAGTAAGTAGTCAGTTGTCTTTGTTTGTCTGACGTGAGGTAAGCCGTCTGGGCAGTTGTATGCAAGCTTGCACCCAGGAATGTTATCTTTTGAGATGGTACCAGTTGTGACGTCTTTTCGTTTATTGTGTACCCTAGGCATGCTAGAAGCCTTTTCACAAATGCCAGGTGTCGTAGAAGAGTGTCCTTGTTCTCTGCTTGAATGAGACAGTCATCCAAGTAAGGATATATTTGAATACTTCTTTGTCTGAAAAATGCAATTACTGGTGCCAGGCACTTTGTAAAGACCCTGGGCACAGTAGATAAGCCAAAGGACAGTGCAGAGAATTGGTAATGCAGTAAGCCAGCCTTGAACCTGAGGTATCTTCTGCATGACTGTCTTACTGGGACATGCAGGTATGCCTCTTTTAAGTCTAAAGTCACCAGTCAAGCATACTTGCCCAGCATGGACAGAAGCTGTTGCAAGGTGAGCACTTTGAATTTTGGAATGTCCAGGAATGTGTTCAAAATCGATAAATCCAGTAGTGGCCACCAGGCCTTGTCCTTTCTGGGTACCAAGAACAGCCTTGAGTAAAAACCTTGTCCTTTTTCCTGTTCTGGTACTGTCTGAATGGCCCCCATATCCATGAGGGACGTCACCTGTTTCTGTGCCTCTGCCCATTGTTTTTTTGGCAGGTCTGACCAACCATTTGTCATTGGCAGAGTGTGGAAATGGAACCTGTATTCCTGTGATGCGATGTTCAGTACCCACTTATCCTGGGTTATTAACTGCCAATTTTGAGCAAAAAGTGCTAATTTTCCCCCTATGGGTGCTGCCAAAAGATAAGTGCTTGGTATAGGCAGAGGGAAGTCATTGGGATTGCTTTCTGTAGGTTTGCGTTTTATCTCCTCCAGATTTGGAGGTGGATGCGCCCAATTGCTTTGACCTGTATGAGTCTTGAGCCTGGTACCTGGAACCCTTGGGGCATCTGGATTTGCCCCTTTGAGCTCTGTCTGACACAGGAAAGGACCAATTTTTTGTAAGCCAGTGCCTACTGAATTTAGGTGGCTGCACTTGTAAGAAATCTGTAACAGTTTGCATAGACTTAGCTTTGCCTTCCATTTTCTTTAAAACTTCTTCTGCCTTAATTCCAAACAGAGAATCATGCTGTAAAGGTGCATCTAGTCATTTAGCTTTAACATGATCAGGCAAATTTTGTTCCTTTAACCAGGCATGCCTCCTAATCACAGATCCAGTAACTGCGGCCCTGCAGGAGGCCTCTAAAGAATCAAACCCACATTGCAAAGTATGCTTTCCAACTTTTTCAGCTGCATGAAATAATTCCTACAATTCCTTATTTTCTGCACATTCTGAAATCAACATAATTTTCTGTTTCAGCAATCCCATAACATGTTGTTGGTACTTAAGCATATGAAATCGACAGTTTAAGGCCCTGATTGCCAAGGTTGCAGATGTATAAACCTTTTTTCCCCATCTGTCCAGCGCCCTGGAATCTCTGTCAGAGGGGGTAGGGTTTTTGCTGTTGAGGCCTTAACTCCCTTAGGAACCTGTGAAATAGTTTCAGGATCAGCAGCAGGGTTTCTAAATAAAAATTTATGAGAGTCAGGGACCCTGTAATACCTGTCAGGCTTACTGGGAGCCAGAGGTAAAGAATCAGGGGTCAGGCTTGACTCCGAAAAAACATCATACACAATGTCTAACACAGGGGGAATGGCTAAAGGCTTGTGCTAAGGGAGAAGGAGGAAGTCCCTGAGCCTCTTTTTTGATTCTGAGAAGTCTTGACTCTCCCAGTGAAAATGCTCCCTTAAAGTATGCAAGGTTTCTCCAAATGAATAATCCTCAGGAGGAGATGCAGATGGAATAGACTCCTCAGCATCAGAATCCTCATAGGGAGGTAAAGATAATTCCTGATCAGAAGAGGAATCAGAAGAAATAGAAACCTGATCTGAAGATTCATAGTCAGTGTCTTGCCTAGGCCTCTTATCTGGAGGGGGATGGGTACCCCTGATCAAGGTAATAAGGTCATCAGCCATTTTGATCATCTGTTTTTAAGGCATAGAGGCCTGTGCACGTGGCTCAGGTGTCAGTTTTTTAGTTTTAGAAGGTGTCTTTGCCTTTGGTTTTGCAGCTTTCGTCGGTTTGATGTAAAAATGTTGAGGTCTGAATACACCCTCAGAAGCCGGTGCCTGCTCAGCAGCTCCGGACTCATCTGAGGGAGATACATCCGTCGATCCAATACCTTGAGTATCTTGTGGCATGCCTGACTCCACATGGGTGCGGGTAGTGGCCTGTGACTCGAAGGTAGCGGGTATCAGGGGCTGCGAAAGCGCCTCACTGAGTACCGGCAACTGGCTTAGGAGAAGCTTCATCGTTGGTTTTGGATCTCGACTGCCTTTCTCTGACCTTTTCTTTGTGTTTTTTATGTACTCCGGTAGTCGGATTGCTATCCAATGACATCTCTGGGTAGTTAAATCTGTTTCCAAAATACTTAGATGCAAAAATATGCCGACGCTTAATAATGCATTGGTTAAATCTAGCACAAAACCGACAGCCAGGCACGTTGTGGTCAGGGCCTAGGCAAGGAATACAGTATAAATGGAAATCCTTATGATGTATTTGCTTCCAACAAGTAATACAATTATTAACTTTTTCTGACATCGGTAAAAAGCAAGAAGAAAGTTTCCCCAATGGGGTACTTCGCTTTATTGAAAACTTCGGTTCTGAAACTCAAACGTGAATATTTCAGTAGCCGGCCGACCGGTACTTGCGAAATGCTTCTGCTTCGGGCACCGCGCAGCAAGAAAGACTGAAGAAAATGGCATCGGCTGCATGTTTTATACCCCTGACAACCTGACATCATGGAAGAGAAGACAGCAACCAATGCAGGACCAAAGACTTTGTAATTCAGGCTGACTGAGGGCAACCTGTCAGCAGATTACCCAAATGTAATGACTGCAACAGTGAAACACGAAGAACATCTCCAGGCTAGTTTCTCAGCATAATGCATCCGAGGTTATCCAAGTGCAACTAACTCTGGGCAAAACTGCAATCCAAATTGTAGCTTGCTACAGATCCCCCACCATGCCCCAGGATTCCCACTCCTCTTTTCTTGATGTACTGGAAAATATTAGGGTTCAACCAAACACCCTAATAATGGGCGACTTCAACTACCCCATCATTAACTGGGAAAACTACTCATGTACCAACTCCTTAGCTCATTGCTTTCTGGAATTCATAAACTCCAATGCCCTAGATCAACTTATCCACACCCCCACCAGGGGCAACAATATCCTAGACCTAGTCATTACCAACATGAGTGACCGGTGTTCCACACTTGAAGTCAACTCCTCGTTGGTCAGATCCGACTATAAGCTAATCACTCTAGATATCCGCATCCCGCCCCCACCCCTCATTAAGGAAATCACAGTAAAAAACTTCTCCAAAGCCAACTTCATGCTTCTTAAGACAGAAGTGGTGAACTTCATGGCACCCATGCAGATGGACAATACAGTTACAACTGCTGAATCCTACACAAATGCACTCTATAAGCACTTACACGAGTGCATGGATCATGCTATCCCAAACAGAACCAAGATGCTATCCTCCAAAAAAAGGAAGCCAATCTGGTGGTCCCCTGCCATAAACAAACTGTACAACAGAAGGAAGAAACTGTTGCAAAAGAGAGTAAAATCCCATGAGTGAAGGAGGTCCCTGGTCAGCCTCAGTAAGAAGCTGAAATCCCTTATCAGATCCTCCAAAGCTATCTACGAAAACAAAATTGCCACTAAATTCAAAGACAACCACAAAGCATTCTATAGCTATGTCAAGAATCTAGATGGCAACACCCAGATCTGCTCTGAGTTGCAGCACAAAGGCACAAAAATTACAGAACCAACTGATATTGCCAATATCCTGGCAGATCGGTTCAGTGCTAACTTTACTCCCCTCTCACCCCCTAAAGGGCCCATTATCTATACAGGAAGAATGCAGAGTCCCTGTAATCACAAATATGCAGGTAAAAGCTGCACTCTCTAAAGCGAAAAACACAGCATCCATGGGACCGGACAACATCCCAGGCTGCGTTTTACACGAACTTCAGAATGAACTGGCTCCCCACTTAATCACCATGTTCAATAATAGCCTCGCTGAATGGCGCACAGCAACAGTTATCCCACTCCACAAAGGGGGAGCCACCACTGATCCCAGGAGCTATTGACCTATTAGCCTGACGAGCCTGGTCTGCAAGGCCATGGAACGTATCATCATGGAACTCATAAACAAAGACATTGGTAACCTCCAAACTCTGGATCCCACCCAGTTCAGGTTTGTGAAAGGCAGATCATGCCTCCTGAACCTGATCGACTTCTTTGAGGCAGTCACCAAAGGTGTGGATGTGGGTAAGGTGGTTCACACAGCCTATCTTGACCTCGCCAAGAATTTCGACACCATCCCCCACTCTGGAATTACAGCTAAACTTACTAAACTAAGTATAAATCCCTATGTCACAAGATGAGTTTCCAACTGGCTCTCTGACAGAACCCACAATGTAAAAGTTGCAGACTCCAAATCTGACCTCAAAGCAGTGACAAGTGGAGTACCACAGGGTTCCGTCCTGGGACCTCTCCTGTTTGGTATCTACTTCTCTGAAGTACAGGCTAATGCAGAAGGCCTCTGGCTAACAAAGTGCACAGATGACTGCAAACTAGGAGCCATAGTCAAGTCCCCAAATGATGTGGACATCCTACAGATGGGCGTCACAGAGACAGATGCCTGGTGTCAGAGCCATGGCCTCAAGCTCAATGCCAAAAAATAGAGTGCCATCCCCTTTGGTAAAAACTCTGTACCCATGAACTACCACATAGGCAGCAATCTACTTAACACTGAATGTGTGATAAGAGACCTTAGGACCCAGGTGGACAGTAGTCTCTCCTTTGATAGTCACATCGCCACAGTAGTCAGGAAGTCCTTCTACGTGGCACACCTCATCATAAAATGGTTCTCATCACTCATTAGACCCATTATAGAGTACAATGCCCCTTTTGGAATATACCTCACAAGACATCTGCAGCAGCTGGAAAGGCCATAGAAGTACCTCACAAAGAGGATTACTGGCCTCAAACAAATAACCTACACTGACCGCCTCAAAAAACTCCAGCTTTACTCTGTAGCATATCGCCTACTCTGAGGTGATCTCTGCCTAACATATAAAGCTATGTCAAACCCAGAGTTGTTGGACACAGCTGAAGGGCTGTGGCTGACCAAGTTTGCGAATGACTGGGTGCTATAATAGAGTCTCCAGCTGACATGGATATCCTCCAGAAGGGCCTTAATGAGACTGATGCATGGTGTCAAAGCCATGGTCTCAAGCTAAATGCTAAAAAATGTGTAGTAATCCCCTTTGGAGAAAACAGAGTACCAGCGAACAACAACATAGGAGGTAACACCCTGAAATCTGAAGTAGTAATAAGGGATCTAGGGACCCAAGCAGATAGTCAGCTTTCCTTTGATAACCATATTGCCAAGGTGGTTAGAAAATCCTTCTATGTGACCCATCTGATCACAAAAGGGTTCGCATCAAGATCTAAGGATGTAATGGTGCCCCTATACTCTTCCCTCATCAGACCCATTACTGAGTACAATGCACCAATTGGTATGTACCTGGCTAGGCATCTCCAGCAGCTCGAGAGACCACAGAGGTACCCCACTAAGAGGATTACTGACCTCAAACAGTTGCCCTACGCAGCACGATTGAAAAAAACTAAGGCTTTTCTCTGTTGCATACCACCTTCTCAGAGGCGATCTCTGTCTAACATACAGAGCCATGTCCAACCCAGAACTGTTGAACGTGCTTCATCTTAGCAAAACGAAATCCACTCGAGCTACACACTCTAGGGATATAAACCTCAGAACAATGAATAGAACATGCTGGAGGGATACATTCCCTTCGCAAAGACTTCCTTTGCTATGGAACAAAGTCCCGATCTACATAAGACAGAGCCCCTCACTATCACTTTTCAAGAGGAACCTTGACGAGTGGATGGGTAACAGAAAGTTCACACCAGGGATCATACCAACAGGTCTACTAGATAGGGGCCAAGGGTACTAACTGCTAGATCAAGGGCCTAGGGAACTAACCAAAGGGGCGGTGAATACTGCACAATGTAGCTGGGCTAATATATGCCTTCGGGCAGATAGCCCAGTACCTACCTATGAACCTATACTACACCTAAAGAAATCCCAATCTCTCCGAGCTACACGCTATAGGGACCTAAACCTTGTCACTACAATAAACAGGACATATTGGAGGGATAGATTCCTGTCCCAGAGAATTCCTATACTCTGGAGCAAGCTACCCATCAATGTCAAGCAACGTTTTTTATTAGCACTCTTTAAGAAAAATATTGAGGAGTTGATGGGAAATAGGAAATACACCCCAGGGATCACTTCTGTGTCTCTGCTGGACAGTGGCACAGGAAAATAACTTTCTTGGGTGGCATAAGCTATGGAACCTTGCTGGCTAGGCTTATATAGGCCCTTGGGCCGATAGCCTAGTACCTATCTATGAACCTATTAAAAAAAATATGATGCCATTAAGTGCACCTTTGCAGTTGTTAACATTCATTACTCTTCATTACTCTTATGTAGATATTTGGAGTTCTTCTCCCTGAATCACCCTTATAAAACAATTGTTTGGTGGATTTTAAAAATACAATTAATAAACTAAATAAGCAAGATACACAAGCCAGTCTCAAATGTAAACAATTAAATATACTTCTAAAGTTCCAACATCTGAACTTCGAGTCCTAAAACCTTGATTTGCTTCATACAGACAGCAGACAATGATCAATATAATGCAAACTTGCTACCCTTCTAGAACCTTTTTATCACATTTTTTGGGATACTTCCATGCAGACCAGTGGCTTAAGACATAAGAAGGAAGGTGCTTTTCCATCTTCATTTGATGGACATAAAGGTGGGAATAGCCCATGCATTGTCTGGTTTCAGCTTTACATTACACCAGTCTGATATGTTCTATAGTGGACTTTCAAGAATTTATCTGGGAACATGACAGTCTGGGAAAGATACAAATGTGGGTTTTGTATTGTACTAAATGTTATTTCACGTAGCTGCTTGAAATATTTGTGAAGAGTACCAAGGCTATTTGCCTTTCATTTTTGTACATTGTAATTCTTCCTAATGTATGCAACCAGCTTAAATGATGACATCAAGACAGCTGACAAAGAAAAAGAATTTCAGCCAACATTTAAATCAGCCTGCAGTGTAGAGATGGCATTCACATGAACAAGGATCAATATATCTTTAAATATTCTCTCAACAGTAATACTCTGTTGTTAGGAAGATACTGTGATTACTCTTAAGTACTCTAGTAACAATTCCTGAACGACTGCTTAAATGAAATCTTCAGTTAAGATTTGTTCTCCTAAATATTGGAATTCATCTCTCTTCTGTCTCTGTAACACTTGCCTGGCATAACATCATTATTTACCCTGTCAGTTACCAAACAAAAGCTGATGCTTGTGTTAATGTGCAAATGTATAACTTCAGAAGAAAATATACATAAAATATTCATAACAGGAACTGCTAGGCTTCTCATACAGATTTAAACATTTATGAATTAAAACAAGTGTTAAAATCAGTTACAGTTGAAGTTATAATGATGACAAGGGTCACTGATCATATTATCAGCTATTACCCCTATTACCCCTATGGATTCTTCCTGCCCTGCTTGTGTATTCAATTCCTTTAAATCACTGTGCACCAAATATTTTACCTTTTTGTTTTGGCAGTCAGGCAGCACACTGATGCAGTAAACAATACTTAGGCCTGACAGCTCTTACCTACGTGCTTGCCAATACACCAAAACACTTGTTCTCATAATAAATGTCCAGGCTGTTCTTAAAATATCTAAACTAGTACTTGCTTTAATGTAATTTGGTAGTCTGTTCCAATCATCAGCTACTCTGTCAGAGAACCAATTAGTACACTTCTCATTCCTATAGAATCTTCTACACAGGTTGTCTGATGACTCTCTAGTACTTTTTGATAACCCCAAACATTCCCAGAGGTAGTTGTCCCTAAATGCCCTATATACCTGAATAAGAACTACTCTTAGATATCTGTATTTTGATTTCCTAGACTTTATAAATCTTTTTATACAACTTATAGTTCTGTAACTATCATTAACCAATTGGTTGATATGATTAGAAAAACTCATAACTGAATCTACCCGGATACCCAGGTCCTTAAATGAGTCTACAGTTTCAATCACTGTGTGCTATATTAAATATTCACCTTTCAATTTATGTCTCCCAAATCTTGTATGCTTAGTTTTTGATGTATTTATCAGCATATTATTATCCTGTGCCCAAATGGTCAATTTAGCCTTACCTGTAATACATGTAATCATTTTACCCAATTTCAGGTCATCTGCATACAGACAGTAGAACACCTCAGATGAAAAAGTTAGGTCTGAAAGATACAGTCTAGCTCTTAGTTGCTAGGTCCAATTCTTCGCTGGGGTTCCTCTTCAGTGTGACGTTTTTTGTCCTCCTGGTATCTGTGTGGGTTTCCTTGGGCACTGTGGCTTCCTCCCAACTTCCCCAAAAACATGCACTTGGGTGAAGTGGTGAGACTTTACTGCCCATAGGTACACTTTTGGTAAGTGTGTGTGTGTGTATGTCCATATGCATACATACGAGAGAGAGACAGACTGTATGTTAATGTGTCTGTCTTGTGAAGATTCTGATTAGTTATCTACTTTACAGATACTGAAAGCTGGGATTGGCTACAGCTGACCCTTGACTCTGAACATGCAAAGTTAGCATTATACAATGAGAATTAATAAATGAATACACAGATGAATTATTTTTGTCATCCCTAATTTTTACAGTTGTTGAAAAACTCTGATAAAGCATTTGATTTTGCAAGCAAAAATGACACAAATAGGCATTTAGGGGCGGAAAATTAAAAAATAAAAAAATGGCAAAGGTTGTAATGATGTACTAAAATAATATTATCTCTTTAAATTTGTAATACATATGTAAGGCAAACTGTTAAAATTTACTAGTGTCAAACTTAAACATTTACCTCACAAAGAGATGACAATAAAGTTGTGGCAGAGAACTCCATATACTTTCTTTGATTTATGACAGGAAAAACAACAGAATTTCTACAAGTCACTTGATAATGTTCAAAATCAATGAACTTCATTATCTCCACCTGGACACTATAAGCACCATATTGATTTTAGGTCTTCTGGATCACTGAAAGGACTACTTATTATTCTCAGTACACAAATATTTACTTAAAATTTAGCACTGGAAGAAACACAAGGTCTGCTATAGCTCTGCATAAATCACTTGCTATGCTTAGTTAATATAAAATTGTTAATTACACTCTGGTACACTTTCTTCTCAGTTACATTAAAGTCTGCAATCTTAACTATCAGCTGTTAGTTCTAAAACTGCAGACCTGTTGTAAGAACTTACCTTTTGAAAAACGAGTGGGACCTTTACTTCTGGTTGCCTTCTCTGATCATTTTCTAACAGTAGTGACAGGGGAACACCAAACAGACCAGACTCTGTCGAAAGAGACATGTGTCATGCAATTTGGAAGTGACACGTACATATATATTATATAGCAGACACGTTTGTACATAAAACACAGGGGGGTTACCTTATTAGGATTAGAGAACTTTTAATCAATTATTTCCAAAAATCATCATTCTTTTTTACAATCCAGAAAATAACGATTTGATCTTTCATTACATTTACTTATATTTTACCTTCTCTATTTCTTTATATTTCATACTACTTTTTACAAACATATATCCAAATAGCAAAAATACAACCAAGGGCTAAATCCTCCAAATAATATCGGCAATGAAGCAAGACAAATCAGGATTAAACTGACACACGACTGAATCTTTGAAGTAAAATATTTATTGAAAGGTTAGCACTTTCACAATCAGAATGACCGCTTCTTCAGACCATTAACAGTCAACATAACATTTAAAAGAAATAACAATCCATCAAAAAACCTATATGCACTAAAACAACCAATCACAATACAATTCTCTCATTCATTAAAATGCAATGTAATTGTCAAATCTGGAACATTCAGAGAGTGAACGCCATGACAGAATACTATTACAACCTATCAACAACACTGTACATCTTAAAATAAACCAATCACGGCATGTTGTTTTCATTCATTGGAATAAAATGCATTCCTTGGATGCAGTCATTTCAAGGTGGAAACCTCGTATTAAATTGCAATACAGCCGATCATTGATACTCTACATGTTGAAGTGACCCGATCACAGTACGTTGCCTCATCCATTAATATGCAAAGGGTCCACTCAGTCAGTCACAATCAAAACATTGTATTAGGGCATAGTGCTGTCTGACAATGTACACACTAGAAATGTGAACAAATAACAGCGTGCTAACCTCATTCACTAAAGTAAGATATATGTTCCTTGAGTTCAAGGCATCCAGAAAACAAACAAAATGCCTACACTTTACACAATCTGTGAAAGAGCTACTGTGCATTGAGGCAAACCAACCATCCCAAACTGCCTCATACATTAAACCAACCTTTGCATCTTTGCTTGGGCTCATTCCACCCCCAAATAAATTGCATTTATAATTACCATAACTCCTCCCCCTCACCATCACCATCTAATACAAACTCAGCTTCCTACCTCACTCTATTAACATCCAAGGAATTCTAATTACTTATCAATCAATCTATTTTCCTATAGGTCGTTATCCCAATAATATAAATCTCTTTACCCAATTTAATCTATCTTTACTCTAACCACTATACAACTACTTACAAATCTATCTCTTTCTACCCTCTCTTCTCCCATACCTAATACGATATCATATCACATAACACTATGCTTTCTCCCTAACATTCTATTATTTTCACAATATCTCTCGTTACCTCATTAAGTATACTTATACAAGTTACCTCCCTCAAATGCTCTCTAATAGCTGTACCTGTAAAAACATCCATTCAGGCCAAACCTTTTGATGTGCACATAGATAGTTTCTCTTAAACAACTGCAAGCCTAATTGAATACAACTATATTCACCTCACTAAAATCAAATTCCTTTCCACCTCCAACAAACCCAAACTAAAACCTTACATACAAAAATTTAGAGTACCTGGGTAATCGGAAAGGAAGAAACCTTACATAATCTTCAAGTGTAATGCTAAAAGTACCCTATTTTGCCATCTCATAAACTATCTCCTCAAACTTTATTATATATTAATATCATTAAACATATGTAGTATCTGTAATAAAATTACTGAATTTCACTCATGCTTACACAATACTCTCCAGATACAGTAGCAGTTACTGAACCTTGGTTAAAACCACATATTCAAGATACAGAAATAGGGTTTTATATTAGATGCTCGAAGTTATTGAACTTTGAATACGATATGATCGACAACATATCTTCGAAGTCCAGTAATATTGAACACCTAATAAAAACATTGCAAAAAGTCAAAAACAGACCTACTTGCTTTAAGCAAGGGGGCAAGCCACCCTGCACCCCCCACACCCCCGCTACTTAAATATTCCAACTCAGAGACCATACTACATTGAAGTAAGTGGAGATCTCCCTTCGCAGAGATTTCCATTTACCTCTTCGATGTTCTGCGGTTTCGCTGTTTACATGTCGACAATGTCTGATTCGACATTGTGAATGTTCGTGATTCTAATATAGACCCCAGAAATAGTCCCTTTGGGATACAATATTTTAAGAAATGACAGACCCCATAAAAATCAGACGTAACACCTACACTATACCTCCAATCTCCCGAGCTGTCGCTTCGTTTAGTAATGCAGACATTCTCTTTGCATATTTACAAGTAAATAATTCTAAACAAATATGTATTGCAGTAGTCTATATACCTCCTGGCCAAAACTACTTTCCAACACTAGAAAACTTCATTTCCTGGGCTACCAACAATATTACCAATGAAATTATTATTATGGGTGATACAAATATCAACTGGCAAAATCTCATCACTGACTCCCCAATGAGTAGCATTAACCTTCACGGCTTTACTCAGCTCATCGCTGCCCCCACCAAAATGCAAAATAATAATCACCTAGGTGCAAACCTAGACTGATTCTTGGAGGCAGATCCCCATAGATATTCCAGTTCCAGCACACTCTCAAAATCCCTTTGTGACCATTTACCAGCATACACCTACAGACCCCCCCCCCCCCCACGGGATCCTAAACCTCATACCTATAAGATTTCAAGAAATCTAACCAAATTCAATCAACTATTCAATAATACCTTACAAACATTATAAACAATTTAAACAATAAACTGGTCGTCATCAAAAACATCACCATTGGATGATGCTATTAACCAGTTCAACAAAGTCTTCTTAGATACTCTTAATAGCTTAGCCCCTCTCTGTAGCAAAAGAACCAAAATAAACCATGCACCCTGGCTAACTAAAGCCACAAAACAAATATTACAGACTAGAGACCAAGCCTGGAAAGACTAGCATAAGAACAAAAATGAGACCAATCTACTTATATAAAAGCAGCTACAAAAAAGCAGAAAAACTACTCATTGCTGACAGAAAAAACACTTCTCTCAACAGTTATCCAGCTAAATCAACAACCCTCAAAAATGTTGGAAAACTATCTCAGCACTCCTGGGTCCATACAAAACCCTTCACCAGGCCCCGATAAAAATCCATCTGCAATAGCTGACATGTTTAACTCCCATTTCATAGATAATATACTTAAACTAGTAAACTACTCTACACCAAACACAAACTTCAGTTCCAGTGAAAATCTAGTTCCACCTGAATCAGCTAACAGCAGTACCAGCAGTAACACCTCCCATCACCAGGGAACTTCTAGAGCTATTTCAACAGCACCTATTTTTTTTCAACAACATATTTCCACCTCTCAGCTTCTTCTTAAGCTAAAACCTTGCTCCCTCTCTGCTGATAACCTTCCATCACAATACTTAAAACTTTCTGCCGATGCAATAGCCTAGTCAGTTAGCATCTGGATTAATAGATCCATCACATAATATGAAATCCCTAAACTCTGGAAAAAATCTACAGTAATCCCCTTACACAAGGGTGGAAAAACAGTGAATTAAACTATCGATCCATCTGTATCATCTCCCCTTTATCTAAATTATTGGAAAACTATATATATACATACAATCACTGAAACATTGTTCTGATAACAATCTCCTTGCACCCACCCAAATTGGTTTTCGTGCAGCACATAGCACAACTACTGCATATTATCTTTCACAGATACTGTGAACAAAGCCTTGAATTTTGGCCAGTTAACGTTTGTAATCCTAATGGACCTATCGAAGGCCTTTGATACAGTGTAACATCATAAACTATTACAACAATTAGGCTGCTCTGAACTTACCCAAAATTGGTTTGCCAATTACTTAACTAATAGACAACAATGTGTTAGGTGGCAAACCAATTTGTCACATTAGCAGGTTAACAAAACACGAGTCACTCAAAGATCCGTTTTTAGACTTTTGCTTGTTAATATTTTCATTAATAACCTTCAAATCACACTCATTCAATATAATGACAATTCAGCCATTATCGCTCCTCCTCCTCCTATAATTTATATGTCCTAAAAATTACACAAGATGCCTTCACATCTACTGAGACCTGGCTAAATGAAGCACAATTACTACTTAATCCCAATAAAGACAAACATTATTATTCCCACCAAAACCACTTTTGTATGACTTCAAAATATACTCACAAAATAAAACCGAGATAGAAACTGACACAGGCAAATTTATTGTGTACCACCACAGATGATAAACTCTCCTTTGAACAACATATACTAAATGCCATTAACAGAACAAGACATTTAAAACTTGGAAAACTTTATAGGCACAAGCATTTCATGGACAACCCCACCCAAAAAAAAAAAAAAAAAAAACAATTGGCAATACCTTCTTGCTCCTCTCCTTGTTGCATGGGTTCCTATTCTCACCAACCTCCACTTAACTCTAAAAAAATAAGCTGCAATCACGCTATTACAAAATAGCTGATTTTGCAACTGGTACACCTTACCACATGCATCACTGTTATGCCCTCAATGAACTCAAGTGGATAGAATCCCCCCATTACCTTAATTATGTACAACTATCTCTAGCAGACAAAATAATATATATTACCAGACAGCTGCCCCACCTTAACACCTATCTTACAGCCATATACCCCATCCAGAAATCTCTGTGCTACAAAAAACACCCTCTTAAATATATACAAACCACAGCTGGTCATGGCCTATACTCATTTTACCATTGCAAAACTATGGAATGGCCTATCGCCAAATATCAGTATCTTAGATTCCTTTATGACCTTCAGACTTGCACAAAAAATCACTTTCTTTGCATTCATAGCTGTCCTTGCTCATTGACTAAAGACTAACCCACTTAATTCCTATCTTTCTACTATCTAACAGAGACTATTTTTTCCCCTCCCTTGCTGCTTTCTCATCTGCCCCTCATCACCTACTCGCTTCGTATCTTATCATGTAGTACCTGCTTTCTTCATCTTTCCAGCTTTCTTAATGCACTTCAAAAACATCCTCCTCTCCTCAGTGAATCTTACTATACACCCTCCTCTCCTCAGTGAATCTAACTATACATCCTCCTCTCCTCAGTGAATCTAACTATACACCCTCCTCTCCTCAGTGAATCTAACTATACATCCTCCTCTCATCAGTGAATCTAACTATACATCCTCCTCTCCTCAGTGAATCTTACTACACTCCTATATTCCCTACAATATCCCCTTATGCTTACACCATCCTAACACTTTCACCACTTCTTTCTATATCCCTACATATACTATTATCCAAAACTCTCTTACTACCTCTGTCTTACTACCCTCACTTAAACTTTCTACTTTTTAAATTCTACAAAACAAAACTACAGTTTATTATATTCCTGATGACTTAATCTGCCCTTATAGCAATGCATAATTATGGATGGGACAGTGATTGTGCCTTACATCAAGAGGTTCTCTGGTTCAATTCTCAGCTGGGGTGCCTTCTGTGCAGAGACTGCATGTCCTCCCTACATCCATGTGGGTTTCTTCTGGGTGTTCTGGTTTCCCCTTACATTACAAAAACATGCATGTAGAGCATTTCTCCCCAGGCCTCCACTAAAAATCGGCTTTGTTCCAAATCAGACTTTCCTAATAAACAAATGTTAAATACATAAATAAATAAATACATAAATGTATAAAATTTTAGATTGCATTTTTGACTGTAAATTATCTATCCACATGTTAAATTGTATTATATCTATAATTGTATGTAAAGTGTACACTTGCTAAACTGTATTATGTCTATAATTGTAAATAAAGTGTATACCCAACTGTAACATGTAATAATGTCTGCATCTGTGTGGACCTTTTTTCCCCAGGCCTCCACTGAAAATGGGTTTCTGACCCAGTTGGACTTTCCTAGTCAGCAAATGTCAATAACTAATTAATTAATTAATTAAACAAGCGAATAAATAAATAAAATGAGAAATGTTTGCTCAAACCACCCCCATCAAAATATCAGGTGAAAAGCATAGTGCTGTCTAATAGGGCATATATGAAACACATAAAATGAATGTAAATTAATGACAGTGCTTTACCACTTGTCCACTAACATGCAATGTGTTGATCATTCTGAAGTGTTCTAAAGATCAAGTTCATATCTGGACACCATTACAGCCTATGAAAAACCTTATGTACAACAGAACTAACTGATCACAGTATATTACCCTTGTTCACTTAAATATAATTTGTTTGTCCATAGCAAAGCATTCTAAAAGGAAGCATCATATTTAAAATCTATTACAGCCTATAAAAAACCTTCTGCACATTAAAACGAGAGAATCACATTATATTTCCTAACTCACTGGAATACAGCATGTTTACTTGGGCCACCATCATCAAAACAACATGCAAAAGCATAATGCTACACAGGACGGTCCACAGAACACAAACAATAGGAAACGAGGACCAGTCACAATACAATGCCCTAGTCCGCTAAGGGACAGTATGTTCCACCAATCTGGGACATTCAAGAAAAAACATCATATTTGGGTATCATACTAATCCTTGCCAGAAGGAAAAGGATTCTTAGCAGAGCTAGTCTTAGCTCGTTTAGGTCCCTGTGTAATGACCTCCGGGTCTGTAGCAGGATTTCTGTACAGGTATTTGTGAGAATCTGGTACTCTGTAATGCCTGTCAGGTTTACTGGGAGCAGGTGGGAGAGCATCAGGGGCTAAGCTGGATTCATGGAAAACCTCATCCACCACTTCTAAGATAGGGGGGATCGCCAGGGGTCTGTGCTGGGGCAGGTCTAGAAACTCTCTTAGTCTTTTCTTAGACGGGGGGGGGGGGGGGGAGTCCTGGGATTCCCAGTGGAAATGTTCCCTGAGGGTGTGATGGGTTCCCCAAAGGAAAGGTCTTCTGATGGGGAGCCAGAAGGAAAGGATTCCTCTGCATCTAAATCCTCATAAGCAGTCAGAGGTTGTTGTTCATCTTCAAAATCTGAATAATCAGATTCCTCAGGATCCTGTTCTGTCATTATTTTAAGAGAAGGGTGTCTTTTCCTTTTAGAAGTTGTGGCCTGACTGCCCCTGATAACGGAGATAAGATCATCTGCCATTTTAAGCATTTGGGCTTGGGGTGGTGGAGCAAGAGTAAGATGGTGGCTAGAGGTAGATTTTGTAGGAGTTGCCTGGCAGCTAGGCCTAAGAGTACCCATTGGTCTGAGAGAAATGGTAGATGGATGAGAAGACTTCGTTTTTTGTCTAGATTCGGTAGTGCGAAAGGCCTCCTCAGAGGCTGGTGCCTGCATCACAGCTTCGGACCCAACCGAGGCAGAGACAACCAAAGGCTCAGAGGATGAAAAAGATTTCTGTGGCATAATGGACTCCAAAAGGATCTTGGTAGAGGCCTGCATAGATATTGTATCGGGCATCAGGGGCTGCGAAAGCACCTCACTGAATTCCGGAGAACTGACAACCTGCTTAGTGGTAGAGTCATTGGAAGTCTTAGCCTTGTGTGGTCCATCTCTATCTTTATCGCTATGTTTTTTTCAGAATGTCTACAGATTGTTGGCTGATGGACGCCATTTCAGAATGCGAAGATGGAAGACGAAAATACCTGTCTACAATAAGAGCTCTACGATAAATGATTCTTGCGTTAAAGAGGACACAGAACCGGCAATGGGGACGTCGTGATCTGGGACTAAATAAGTGACACAGTATGAATGGAAGTCTCGGTGTGGGATCTGCTTTCCACAGGTGAGACAATTGTTAACTTTTCCAGACATTGGTTATTGCAAGAAAAAAGGATCCCCAATGGGGTACTTAACTTTAGACATTTTCAGCTGTAATTCAAACTCTGGTAGTGACTGACTGGCACACTTGCGAACTGCTTCTGGTACTGGCACCATGGCAAGAAAGACTGATGTAATGGCATCGGCTGCCTTGCTTTATAGCACTGATGACATGACATCAGTCAACAAGCGACAGCAGCCTATGCAGAAAAACATTGACTGTGGTATTCGGGCTGGCCGAGGGCTACCACAGCAGGGATAACCCACACGTGATGATTGCAACAGTGAAACACAAAGAACATCAGTCTATCCAAAAGCCTTCTTCACATAAGAGCTACCAATCTCATTATATTGCCCTCATTCATTAAAATACTTAGTGTTCATCCAATCCACAGCAAAACAGCAAACAAAAATGAACACAGTACTACTTAATCATACAAAGTATATAAAGAAACTTATGAGCTATGTGAAAACAATAAAGAATGAACATTGTAACATTCTACATAAAAACAATTAAAAGAGATATGGTTGCTTACTGATTCAAATGCTGAAGCAAGCATAAATCACAAAATCACAATTAGGTTCACTTAGGTAGACTGCATGCCTTTAAATCAGGCTTGAGTGACAAACTGTCATTCAAACCCAAACCCATATCTGCTCTGAGTTTAATAATCCATCTAAGTTCCAATCTCTCTGTAACATTCTTGATGTCACCCAAACAGGCATTTTCATAAACATTCTATCATCAAAAACGTGAAGCTATGTGTGGGATAATCCACGTGAAGCTATGTGTGGGATAATCCACGTGAAGCTATGTGTGATAATCCACATGAAGCTATGTGTGGGATAATCCACTACACGTTTCACCAGTGCAGCCACTGTGTTATATGTCCAAATACTATGAAGATGTTCCCTAATCTGCTCTTTAAAACTCCTATTATATTTGCCAACATTAAATAAACAGCAGACAATACAGTATGCCAAATATATTATATGGTGTGTCTCACAGTTTGCATTAACTTTGAATTTAAACCTCTGCACTGAATCCGGAAGTAAAAAGCAATTGGACACATCAATGTAACTTCAAAAACTCCATTTAGAGCATAGGTAGGTACCCATCTTACCTTTTAACAATACAAGACTCTGGTTGTTCATGGGATAACACAAAAATCTTTTGATGGATTTCTTATTCTTAAAGCAAAAATGGGGTATGTCACCTACTAAATTCCTGATTTTCTCATCTGTCAGTAACATTGGTCAGTGAGAAAAATACCAATAACCTGATTAACATTGCTTGCATTCACAGACCTCCTACTTTTACTGGTGTTAGCAACATCAATGGTAGTGTTGTTTTTGTCTGAGAAATATGTTTTAGCCCTAGTTTCTCTTAAGGGTAGAACTTGCGAGAATATCCTATTCACTTCACTTTTCTTATAGCATCTCTCTATGAGGTTATTGCCGAGCATCCCCAAATCTCAGATTACACTCTTATCAGTGGCATTTAGCCACAAAATTTGCATACCCTGGTGTTTAACAACATTGTTGAATATATAGCCAGGATACATGCTCTGTCTATGTATAATTTACTACTATAGCATTCTTTTCTAAACATCTCTGTGCTAAATTTACCATCCAAAGACCTGGTAATTTGTATATCCAAGAATTCTATGGATGAGTCTAAGTAGTGTAGTGAAAACTCCAAAAAAGAGGTTGCATTATGTAAATATTTCACAAAATCCTGCAAATCTTTTACCGAGCCTTTCATACTATAAAAAGGTCATCAACAAAACATTGCTAAAACCCTATAAAACATGAAAACTTGACAATATTCAAAACCAAGGTTTCTTCTCAATGGGCAAGGACCATGTTGTCATAGCTATTGGCACATGACATGCTCATAGCTACACCATCGATCTGCAGGTAATAATTCTCATTAAAAACAAAAACATTGTTTTCAAGTACTACTTCAATAAATAGACAATACAGATTATGCCACAGACAAGTGATGCAATATGTAAATAACATTAGGTAAGCAAAAAATTAAATGTGAATTAATTTTAGTAGTAAATGTGAGAGGGAAGCAGCAGCTGAGAACAGAGGATGAAAACAGAAGTGATGCAGGTGAGGAAGGAGTGGGTTATGTGTCCAGTGAAGGAGATTGCACAGGGTAGTTTTATTATGGAGTTTGGCTATAAGAGGTGGGAAGGAACCTGGTTCAAGTAGTTTGAAAACAAAAGACTTTAGGAATAGGTCATCTCTATAGGAGACTGATAGCCATTTGGCCTTTCCCTAAGGATGAAGCCTGACTGGAAGCTGTGGTTGAATAGAGATTATGGTGGGCTTGGCAGGTCATGTTTCAAGCTATTTAGGAGTAAATTCAGAAGTGCAAGAATTTGACTGTAATGCATACATACACTATCCCATGCTCAGATCTATTTTTGGCAACCCACAAGGTTCCAGTCTGAGATAACTTCTCTTTAAGGTGTTCACCAAGAGTATAGGTACCAGTTTTTCCCTAGTCCAGCTCATACGGTATGCAGAGAGCTCAGTTCAACTTAACTTTGCTCAAATGCCATCAGTTATCACATGGAATCAGCAAAGCTTTTTCACTAAATTCGAAGATTACTTAAACCAAGCCACGGTGGTACAGCGGTAGCGTTGTTGCCTCACAGCAAGAGGTTCTCCTGTTCGATTCTCGGATGGACTGCCTTCTGTGTGGAGTCTGCATGTCCTCCCCATGGTTGAGTGGCCTCTGAAAGACATGCGTGAATGGATGTGCCTTTGCTGAAGGTTGGGTGTCGGGCTGGCAACTCAGCACCATAAAAATCTACTGCCAATCATTAGCGGAGCGGAGTTCCGCTGTGGCGACCCCTAACCAGGAAAAGCTAAAAAGACAAACAAATAACTTATACCATTCTGGTTAATTATTAAACACAATGAGAACTAAGGCCACAGACATTTCTGTACATGCATCTGACCCTTTTATATCTAATGAGCTGTGCATAAAAACCTTCTTCTAGAACAGTAAGTGAAGTTGTAGGTAACATCAAACTCTTAGACGTCACTGATGATTAGAGTATGAAAACAAAGTATGAAAACCAGAGCAAAAGCTCAGTCTTTTATATAGTTAAACACTTTATTACAGAGTATGCATGTGTAACTGCAGTCTGGCAGTTAGCTCAGATTAAATAGCTGTTAATAAGCGGTCTCCTCTGGTCCAGTGGTGCAAGGTTTGATTCTCTCAGTTTTCACTGCCAAACTGTGTGACTCTGAACAAGCCACTAAACCAGACACTGCTCCCGGGCTGAGTCTGAAAAAGGTCCATGGGGATCAGTGTTCCACCCAGGAAAACAAACAAATAAAATAAATACAAAGACATGCATCTGGAGTGTTTCTCTCTGGGTCTCCAATGAAAATTGGCTTTGTTCCAAGATGGACTTTCACAGCAAACAAATGTTAAATACATAAATAACTATGGTCCATTTATACCTGCTACCCAGGCTTCCATACACTTGTAGCATCTTCACTAGTTTTCATAGTGGTCAACTTACCAAGTTTGAACAAGCCTACAATAAGACAAGAAAGTTCACCTTCAGTCTCCCAAACAAAGTACATCCCTGCCTCAGCATTAGAGAAATACTATGGCCTCAACTACATCATTTCAATCTTTCTGTTCATTTGAAACGGCCCATCATATCTAATATTCTTCTAGGCAACATCTAACAATGCAATCATTACTACAATGGTATTTCCTATTTACCTCTCTAAATCTGAGCCCCAACAACTTTTTAAATATTTGAGAAAAAAAACACTATGGAGACTCCGTTTTCTAATACATATCACCACTTATCACCTTTGAACTGACCTTTTTCTAATACATATCACCACTTATCACCTTTGAACTGACCTGAGACAAAACACCTTGCAAAACTTACCAAAGCTGAAACTATCATGGAGACCCTCTACTCTCAACTGAATGTTGCTAATCTTTGGGACATTCTCACTAGCAATACATGGAAAATTCCAGGAATCAATCCACACAAAAGAGCTATGAAAACTCAGTCCAGCTCTAGCTGGAATGGCAAATATGGTATCAGTATTACATAACAGGCTGCCCTCGGTGCTGATCTTGTTATCTGCCTTGTCTTTTTAAATACCCTCTATATCTATAATATGGGTTAGTACAGCTTTAAGAATAATACCCAATAGTCATGGGGATTGAGGGTCACATGATCTGTCATTCAGCAGTTGGCAGTTACAGTAAAGACATCACACAGCATGGCAGCTCAGCCAGAGTGCCTCTGTTATTTGTTAGTGTATCGGTGAACTTTCAAATGCAGCACCATGTCAGAAGTGAACAGGTGTGTTTGTCATCAACATTTATTCAGAAAAACAATCTGTAGTTTGAAATGTAGGTACTTCCATGTGAAGTCAGCATTCTGTTGATCACTTGTGTAGCTTGTGAGAAGCTCTCCAGAGTATTTTGTACTTTCATGAAAAAAATACAGGCCCAAATGCATCAATAAGGACTTCTGTCACTGCACAGCAGTTTATCAGAAAAGTTGAAGATGTGGATCTGAAAACTGAGTTCACATCTTAAACTGACTGGAATGGCTGAGACACCTGAAAGGCACAGTGTGCTACACACCTGCATGCTGCAACGTAAAACATTTTGAAGGCATTCAGTACCTTGTTCATTAATGAAGAAATACAAAATAGCAGCAATAAGACAGGAATTTGTGAATTACTGTGAGCCTAGAAAAAAGGTGGCACTTATACCTCCTTACAGGAAATGAAGAAATAATGGGAAGCACATGTTTATGCTCGCTGTGAGCTGTTAACACAGTCCAGAGATCTGATTTATTTATTTAGTCATTTATTTATTCATTCATTCATCCATCCTTTTTGGACTGGTTTAGTCCCATTAAGCTAATGGCCTCTTTTAAGAGGAGACTTGATGTGGTATTTAAACTATGAGGGAAGTTTTGCCAAGGCATCAAGGAACTTCTTCTACATGTTGTTGTTGCAAGCGGGGACCAGTTTTGCATGAGCACTTCCTGCTTCGGTTCCAGGCATGAGTTGGCCCAAAGAAGCAGGGTGGCAGATGGAAGGAGATAATGGAGTGGTGAAAGAAACGAAGAAGAAATCCAATATCAAGACTGGAGAATGTGTGCAGGATTCTAAGGAGATGTTTCAAAGAAACCCGCTTGATGGAGATGAGTTGGCAAATGATGAATGTTTAATTACAACCCTCCAGTCGGGAGGGTTGTAGTATGATTTACTTAAAGAAATGGTAATGCAGACTGAGCCAGAAAATGAACGAGATGTTTCATGTGGACATTATGAAGTAAATAGAAAATGAGGCTGCAGAGACAATCCTGAAGAATAGCGGTGGCATGGAAAGGAAAACATTTGCAAAGAAAGTAAAAATGGCAAAAGGGGAGTAAGAGAAAAAGAAAGTGGCACAAAAAATGACAAACAGAAGTACGTGGTAAGGAATCAAAGTAAAAAAGACCAAGACATGGGCAGGTATGAGTGTGGGACAATTTACTAGCTTCTTTAGGTGTAAATGCACGAGGTAACAATGTTTATTCTTATTAAAAAAGAAAGATTTTGTGTCATTATATCTGAGACTGTTTTTCAATGGAAAATTTTCTTGAAGAATATGAAAAAAAAGAATGACTCTAATCCTCCGAATCTTTATTTGATGAAAGCATTTAACAGGGGAACAAAAAAGAAAATTCAAATACAATTCTGAACAGAGGAGAAAAGAGAGACTTTGAAAGGACATATGGACTGGGGGATGGAATTACAATATTGTTTTAAAAACAGAAAAAGAAAAAAAATGTAAACATATACCAAGCATGACAAATGTGGTGGGGAAAATGGGTGCCATAAAACAGTAAGGACAACCTACAACATTTTTCATGGAAAAGGACATTTGACAAGTAGCTCTGATAAAATAAAATGTTATATTTGTGGGGAAATGTGACATGATGAAAAAATGTGAATTGAAATGTTATAAATTTAACAAAATTGGACATTTATGGATGGATTGTAAAAATGAAAATAAGAATAAGGAAAAAGGAAAAAAGAGAAGAAAATGAACAAGTGGAAGACATTTTAGAAACCATAAAATAAAAGAACAAGTAATTGAGAAAAAAATAATAAAAAAGACATAGAATAAGGATCTGAAATAACTGATGAAGAAGATATATACTGGGAGACAACAAAATGAAAAGAAATAATTCTATTAGTAAAAGGATAAAAGACAGAACAAAGGGACAAGTACAACATTAAAAAATAGAGGAATAAGAATATATATATATATATATATATATATATATATATATATATATATATATATACAGCAAATGGGTGGGAGCTGGTATAATGGTTAAGGTGTTTTACTCACAGCCACATGGTGCAGTGCTAGACTCTCACCTTTGGGAAGGAAACCAGCTTGGCTTAGAATGGCACATTAAGGCAGTTAGCCTAATAATTAACTTTGAGCCTATTAAACCATCAATTTAAGGAAAATGTAAAATTAAAATTTTACAGTGCTTTCTGTTTATGTGAATAGTGTTAAGAGTATAGTAAGAAGACTAGGGATTCTGGAATAGTGTACATGTGATGTATTTTCTTATAAATTACATCAACAAGATTTTTAACAAATGAAGAAAGATTCCAAACCTAGAAACTATGAGGAGGAAAGATAATCTGGAATTTGGTAAATGAAAGATGTTTTGAAATAGTCATATTTTGTAAAAATACAGTAAAAAATATTAGGTGAAACTTTAACGAACATGGGAAGATTAACCATTGTAAAAATACAGTAAAAAATATTAGGTGAAACTTTAACGAACATGGGAAGATTAACCATCATAAATTAAAAATTGCAAAAACAAGTACATGGAATTATAAGATTATATGTTTATAATAGTTGTAAAGAAAGGGAAAGCTTATTTCATCAGATTTTAGGCTATGTAGTGATAAATATGAATATTATAATAACAGGAGACTTTAATTGCAATTTAAGAAGAGAGTGTAAAAGAAAGGAAATTATACAAGAAATGTTAGAGGTTATAAGATGTGGTAACTTAAAACTTTTGGACAAAAAATCACGGATGCCCAATGAGTTGTATATTCTTTGTATTAGTTATGAATTGATTGTATATAAAATAAATTACAAAATGATGGAGGCAGGGTACATAAAAAATAAAGGGTTAAGAATTCCAATCCTGTTAACATATGCAGATGATATTATAACAATTGCAAAAAAATTGGATACAAGAAGTAATAATTTGCACAATGAGTGTTGAGCGATAATAGTGATGACTTTAAATAGAAAAGTAAAGGTTTAGGTGATGTAGTAAAGATAGGTGGTGTATATTTTGTAATGAATAAGATTTGTTTTAGGTATAAAATTTGGGAATAAAGATGAAAATAGAATTCAATGGGAAAAACAATAGGATAAATAAAAAACAAACCTGTTTTTTTTTCTTCTGGAGAACATATAGACTATCATTCAGAAAAAAAGCCCTTATTGGATAAATTCAGTACTGATGGGAAAATAGCATAGTAGTTAGCAAGTGTATTTACGTTGTCAACAATATCTGGGAAGGAATTATTGTAGACAGGTTTTCATTTACCTGGGATTCTATATTAAACTCAGTAAAAAATGAGTTTTGTATGTAAATAAATAGGAAGGAGGTTTAGGGTTAATTAACCAAGTGGTAAGTGCTGCTTCATTAAATTTGTACAACGTGTTAAAGTGGGTAAATTAAACAGATGAGAGATTACTTAACATTTTTACTGGGAAAGTCCAACTGGGACAGAGCCCATTTTTAGTGGAGGCCCAGGGAGAAATGTATCAAAAGCATGTCTTTTATTAGTAGTGTAAAATTATTTAAATATAAGTACGATAAATTTTGGTGTATGGTAAAAAAGAGAAAAAGAGTGTATAAATGAAGAAATAAAATGTTATCAAGAAAAATATTTTTGCGGAAAACAAAAATTGAAGATATAGAAAAAGAAAGAAAATTATAGTATAAGAATGGAATGGCAAAATATTCCTATGCAAAACCATAGGAAAATCTAACAGACAAAAACAATCAAAGCTATAAAATAAGAAGCAAATGGTGTAATAAGAAAGTAGAATGTCAAGATTTTTTTTGGAGACTGTTAATAGATACATTACCAGTAAAAAAATATGCCATATAAAAAGAAAAGTGATAGAATATGTTTACATTCTCAAGATGAAGAAACTACTGAACATGTGTTTTTGAAATGTAAGAGAGTAAAAAGTTATGGGGAAACTATGCAAAGAGGATTAATGAAAATAATGAAAATAAATGTTTATGATTAAATATGGATATTATAACAATAGAGGTAAAGAATATGTTAAAAGAATATATACAAAGTTATTTTATATCATATAGGTCATATGGAATGAAAGAATAAATGAAATTCTGTTTAATGGTAAATGGATTTTAGCAACAATATTAAGTGAATTCAGATGGTGCTTATGGAAAAAGGAGTGGAGATCTAATAGGGAAAATGTAGTATGACTGTAAGGAAAATTATAAATATGTGTAAATATATTTGTATATCTGTACATTTTTAAATGTCTGCAAATATGTAAATATGTTGTAAAAATTATTTCTTTTTTGTCTATAAATAAAGGACCCTTACTCCTTTTAGTACATGCTGTGGAATCTTTTATATCCACCTGAGCTACCAACAACTCAAGAAGATAGGACACACTCAGAAGTGTAGCACTCCCTTATGCTGTACTGCAGTGTCAACAATCTATCTGCATGGTGTTGGAATAGAACCTATAGCCTTATACATTAAAGGTGAGTGTGCTACTAGTTGTGGTACAGACACTGCAGTTTGATTCCACCAGCTTTCGTTTGGCTACTGTGTGACTCTGAGCAAGTCACTTAACCAGAAGGTGCTCCCAGGTCACCTCTGGAAAAGGATGTGTGTATCCAGTTGGCTTACCTAGTTAAAAATAAATAATAAAATAAAACAAAATTAATTAAATACATAAATAAATAAGAAAATATAAAATTACAGGATTGAGACAAAGCCTTTGAATTTGGTTAAGTTGCACAATTCATTGAAAATCATCATCAGTCAGACCATGTGCCAAGAAACAAAACAGCAACAAGGACTTTGATCCTGCTTTTATAAAATGATGTCTGAAAACATGTTGCCCATTAAAAATTTAACATTAACATTTGTGATTTGCATTTTGCTGACAAGAATTACATTTTCACACACACAAAAAATGTTATTAACTTGCAGATGCAGCATTTTTCTTAGCATTTTTATTAAACAAAACATAATTAAATCAAATAAAGAAATAATTAATGAATACATCTTATAATGGCAGCAAAGTTCCAGATGTGGCTCATTACAGTATTGAGATCTGGAGCAAGAGTGGTCAATGTAAAGGCATCATGACCAAGCTAACATTATCTAGAACATGTCACAGTTTGTTTCTTAAATAGGTCACAATTTGCTTATGGCAATTACCAAAATTATTCTTATCAAGGAAAGGAAGATCAAAAAATCTGAGCCAAAAAAAATCCTTTAGATGAGAAGTTAAACTGAGGTACCATCTGCTTAGTTGATGGCTGCTCAGGTGGATGTAAAAGATCACATGGTACATATGAAAAGAGTATGGGTCCTTTATTTTAAGAATAATGCATTGCCACTATTTACACTATTTACAACACTTGCAATGTCTATAATCTTACTAAGAAAGTTCTATGCATTACCTTTCTACATAAACTTGGACATTTCTTTTACACTTTAAGCCTTTCTATGACTATGCAATTAATTCTTATCTGACACCCCACTTTAGTTTTCACAACCAGAATCTAATCTTTTTTAAGATTTCTGCCATGGCCCATTTAGCATTATACATTACTTCTTTAATGTTTACTGTTTCTAGGATTAAGTTGCTGCGAAGGCATTGCTTTTGATCGTGATACAGAGCTTCATAAAATTACGGTACTTGAGTAAACAGTAGCGGTGGAGTGCAGGAAATATATTCCCGGCTATTTCTGCACCTTGCAGATGTTTATGGGAAACAGCCACTAGCTGTTGATGCGTTAATTGTGTAGACATTGGATCACTTTCACTGGAGACAGCGGATCCACGGTGTAAGCAGTGAGACAAGGTCGGGGGACTCGATACTCTCCGTGTAGCCGTGCGATTCCGAAGGAGAATCGTGTGCATCAATCATTTTTTCCCAGAATAACAAAGGGAGCAGTGGAAGGAGGAGAGGACGAGGGAGAGGCCAAGAACCCCCCCACTAAACAACCAATGCGTGGCTCCTAGGTTCCTGGCGTCAGCTCCGAATTAAACCCTACCACGGTGCGAATGCACAATCCTATACTCTGCATCAGCTTGAACTGAATAAAGACTTATAGGGTATAAACAATACCCAGACATTAATTATACCTAGCTAGCTTAGAGTTCTGTAGGCTGGAAACCCAACAGTACTTTTCTGTTTTACTGTATATTTAACCTTACCCTGCAAAAACTCCAGGGTCTGGAAATAGAAAGGTCCTTTTCTACCTTTGAAGCCACACTTGCATCCAACTTAATCTAAGGCCCTGCAACCTCCTGGCAGGTTTTCTGACGTCAGGGAGTTTTCATATTCCCCGCCAGATTCCGCCATTTTTTTGCTTCAATACCTGCAGGCACTACTCTGTCCTCCTGCCCGGACGACTCTCCTCTCCCAAAGGTACAAACTAACTTGGTATTTAGCCTGTTTTTTTTATTAAACATTATTTTACTGTCTACTCAATTGTCGCTGCTCTGCAAGAGCTACAACTCAACCAAGGGGCTCTTAGGCAGCCGCTCTTACTGGTCTTAGACGGTCTTTTGTTAATACTAAGTTGAATATAGTTAAACTGTGTTTTACACAGCAATATGTCAATGTTTTCATGCTGACTTCCTCACTGAGTGAGCGACCAATTCACTTGATGTTACCAGTCATAACTGACGCTCACACGCATTTAAACAACTACTGGTATTCCTTGCTTAGATAACGCTAAGCGTGGTTAAGTTGATTACTACTTCTGTTCAAAGTACTGCTTGCTTTCTCTGTTCTCCTGCTGTTCTAAAGGTTGTTATTTATCTATGTAACTCCCAGTGCCTAATAATCGTAGAATAGCCATTCCTATAGTTTACATCTGCAACGTGGTAAAGTTGATTACAACTGCAGTTCTAATGAATGTTTAGTCTCACACTTCTTGCTGCTTAAATGACTGTTTCTTTCTATGTTAGAGCGAGGGTCTAGCAATCGCTGAGTAGCCATTGTTTAAGACTGTATTTGCTAGTTGTTTCCCACTGAATTTACAGCTAAATCTAATAACACTAGGAGTATTAACCTGTACATGTTTTCATAGCAGCGCAAGACTGTAACAACAATGTACTTGCCTTTTTACTAAATGTGTCTACGCCTATGTATGTGAAGCTTCTTGATGCATGGTACAGTGTATTTTCTATGCCTCTCCCTCACTGCTTATCTTAACACACCTCTTACTATTATAATTTAGCGATATTTAACTGAAGTGTCTAAGCATAAGATATTGCATTTAACCTGCCTCTTAAACATGGTTTATCTCTTTTATTCCACTTTAGGAACCCCCCCACTAAACAACCAATGCGTGGCTCCTAGGTTCCTGGCGTCAGCTCCGAATTAAACCCTACCACGGTGCGAATGCACAATCCTATACTCTGCATCAGCTTGAACTGAATAAAGACTTATAGGGTATAAACAATACCCAGACATTAATTATACCTAGCTAGCTTAGAGTTCTGTAGGCTGGAAACCCAACAGTACTTTTCTGTTTTACTGTATATTTAACCTTACCCTGCAAAAACTCCAGGGTCCGGAAATAGAAAGGTCCTTTTCTACCTTTGAAGTCACACTTGCATCCAACTTAATCTAAGGCCCTGCAACCTCCTGGCAGGTTTTCTGACGTCAGGGAGTTTTCATATTCCCCGCCAGATTCCGCCATTTTTTTGCTTCAATACCTGCAGGCACTACTCTGTCCTCCTGCCCGGTCGACTCTCCTCTCCCAAAGGTACAAACTAACTTGGTATTTAGCCTGTTTTTTTTATTAAACATTATTTTACTGTCTACTCAATTGTCGCTGCTCTGCAAGAGCTACAACTCAACCAAGGGGCTCTTAGGCAGCCGCTCTTACTGGTCTTAGATGGTCTTTTGTTAAAACTAAGTTGAATATAGTTAAACTGTGTTTTACACAGCAATATGTCAATGTTTTCATGCTGACTTCCTCACTGAGTGAGCGACCAATTCACTTGATGTTACCAGTCATAACTGACGCTCACACGCATTTAAACAACTACTGGTATTCCTTGCTTAGATAACGCTAAGCGTGGTTAAGTTGATTACTACTTCTGTTCAAAGTACTGCTTGCTTTCTCTGTTCTCCTGCTGTTCTAAAGGTTGTTATTTATCTATGTAACTCCCAGTGCCTAATAATCGTAGAATAGCCATTCCTATAGTTTACATCTGCAACGTGGTGGTAAAGTTGATTACAACTGCAGTTCTAATGAATGTTTAGTCTCACACTTCTTGCTGCTTAAATGACTGTTTCTTTCTATGTTAGAGCGAGGGTCTAGCAATCGCTGAGTAGCCATTGTTTAAGACTGTATTTGCTAGTTGTTTCCCAATGAATTTACAGCTAAATCTAATAACACTAGGAGTATTAACCTGTACATGTTTTCATAGCAGCGCAAGACTGTAACAACAATGTACTTGCCTTTTTACTAAATGTGTCTACGCCTATGTATGTGAAGCTTCTTGATGCATGGTACAGTGTATTTTCTATGCCTCTCCCTCACTGCTTATCTTAACACACCTCTTACTATTATAATTTAGCGATATTTAACTGAAGTGTCTAAGCATAAGATATTGCATTTAACCTGCCTCTTAAACGTGGTTTATCTCTTTTATTCCACTTTAGGAACCCCCCCACTAAACAACCAATGCGTGGCTCCTAGGTTCCTGGCGTCAGCTCCAAATTAAACCCTACCACGGTGCGAATGCACAATCCTATACTCTGCATCAGCTTGAACTGAATAAAGACTTATAGGGTATAAACAATACCCAGACATTAATTATACCTAGCTAGCTTAGAGTTCTGTAGGCTGGAAACCCAACAGTACTTTTCTGTTTTACTGTATATTTAACCTTACCCTGCAAAAACTCCAGGGTCTGGAAATAGAAAGGTCCTTTTCTACCTTTGAAGTCACACTTGCATTCAACTTAATCTAAGGCCCTGCAACCTGCTGGCAGGTGTATTCCCCGCTTCGCTCGGGCTCGCTCCGCGCCCCACCCTGCCCCCATATCCCACCCGCCCCCACTACCTCTAAATTTATATATACATCTAGCCCATCCCACCCCCTCCCCTCCACTCACAGCTGTCCTCCGATTAACAACTCCTCCTCTCACACACTCAGCCATCCCCCTAAACGTAGCAAGCCCTCCAAATCTTCCCACCCCACAAACTACCACTTATTCACTATCATGGTTATAACCATGTATTCCTTCATCTCTTCACTTACTTTACTCCTTCTCATCCCTTACCTTTTATCACGCTATGAACACCAAACACTATTAGGAATTCCTTTCCCCAAGGCCCACACTACCATATACATACACCCAACACCTAACCTTACAGTTCCTTCTCCCCATACTGCAAAATCTCTAGGCTTTAATCATATACAACCAACCCTCCACTACCCTAGATCACCTAATAATAAATCTAACCTCAAAATACTCTACAAACTGCAAAAATTCCTAGATCACCTAAAACAATGTATTACTCAATACGGTGACATTCATCCCAATCCAGGCCCCACCATTCATCAAGACCCTGCCACCTCAACACTACCCCATACTCCTAATACCTCCCTTCTCATCTTTCACCTCAACCTAAGAAGTATAAACAACAAAGTACATAGCTTACATGCTATGATAGCCACACACTCCCCAGATATCATGTGTCTCTCAGAAACATGGCTTAAACCCACCACAAAGGATGAAGAAATTCTCCCACCTGGCTATAATATCCTAAGGAATGATCGAATAACCAAAAAGGGCGGGGGAATAGCTGTAATGTTTAATAACAGACTTAACATCATTAGGAACACATTGCATCCCCCCCAGGTCTCTAATATTGAACATATTGCACTAAAGATTTGCCTAAACTCCCAAAAACGTATTAATCTAGTAGTTATCTATATCCCACCAGGGAAAAACCTTGAAAACCTTGAGCATACTTTAAGTTGGATAGCCGCAAACTACCCTCAAGAAACCATTATACTAGGGGATTTCAATATTGACTGGTCCCACTGCTCCGCCAAGACAACTCCCCACCCAATCAATCTATATGGCTTCTCCCAAAATATCACAGCTCCTACCAGAATTGGTAACATGCAGCAAAAGGAGAGTACGATTGACTGGATTCTCACCAATAAAGCGGCTAACAATTATTCTACCGGTACCCTCCCCAATGACCTTAGTGACCACCTCGTCACTTACATTATAAAGCACAAGCTTTGTATTTCCAACCCACCCCTACATAAACTTATCAGAAACAGGAAAAAGTTCAACCTAGATCTATTCCTAGCTGAACTAAAATTCTGCAATTGGTCTAGCCTAACTACTCTTCCCCTAGCCGAGAGCGTGTCATACTTCAATGACACTTTCCTTAACATTCTTGACTTCCATGCTCCAAATCGACTAATTAGAACTAAGGACCGCATAGCTCCCTGGCTAACAAGAGAAACCAAAGCAAAAATTAAACTCCGTGACCAGGCTTGGAATAAATGGAGAGCTACCAAAACTCCACTAGATCGTATTAAATTTCAACAACTCAGAAACTCCACGAAATCTGCCATTACTAGAGATAAAAAACAGTATTTCTGTCACCTCCAGGACAAACATCAGTCTAACCCAAAAAAGTTCTGGGCTGGATTTAACAACCTCCTCCATCCTGGTAAATCCTCTACCCCAATACCTGTGAAACTCACTAGTAAGAAACCAGAAGAGATAGCCAATTCCTTTAACACTTTTTTTACAGAGACCATCCAGTCCCTCGCCAATCATCTACCCACTTCCTCCCCATCATTAACTCTTCCTCATGACTCACCTCCTCTCTCCTTTAACCTACAAACAGTATCCACCTCCTACATTCGAACCCTACTAAAAAAAATGAAACCGTCCACCCTTGCGTCGATCGTCTCCCAGCGGAATACCTCCAATTAGCCTCTGATGTCATTGCCTATCCCATATCAATTTTGATTAACAGATCCATAACTGAGGCCATTGTCCCCCCCATCTGGAAAATCTCGTACATCATTCCACTTCACAAAGGAGGCTCCTCCACTGAAACATCTAACTATAGGCCTATTGCAATACTTTCTCCAATAGCAAAAATTTTAGAACGGTGTATTCACAAACAACTCCTCCACCACCTCACCATCAATAATCTGCTATCAATTACCCAGCATGGCTTTCGCCCCCATCACAGTACTACTACTGCCCTCCTCTCCTTTGTCGACTCAATAAATAGCAACCGTAACAAAAAACTTATATCCTCTGTGCTCTTTCTTGATCTCTCAAAAGCTTTCGACATGGTTAACCACCAGCTATTACTCCACACCCTGCAAACCTTTCATCTGAACAACGTAGCACTAAACTGGTTCAAGGACTACCTTTCTGGCCGGCACCAAGCAGTCCTATGGCAAAATAGTCTATCTCAACTACTCCCTAACAACATTGGCATCCCACAGGGCTCCATACTTGGCCCCCTTCTTTTCTCTGTTTTTATAAATGATCTTCACACAATCATCCCCAGTACCACCTGCATACAATATGCGGACGACTCCACCCTGATCTGCTCTGATCTCTCTCTCCAGAAACTCCAAACAGCCACCCAACTATGTTTTGCCAAAGTTGAAAAATGGTTCTCTGACCTGAAACTCATACTTAACCCAACTAAAACCAAGTTACTTCTATTTTTCCCCTCCTCTACCACTCCCCCACCTCTAGAACCACAACATGCGAATTCTAGGTCCTTTTTTGTCGAATCCTTTAATGGCACCATCATTGAGCCCGTCTCCCACACCAAGCTATTAGGTGTCATTATTGACCACAAGCTCAAATTTGATATGCACATTGCCCAAACCATTAAGTCAGTTAACAAGAAACTAGGTTCAATGTACAGAATCAGGAACTTTCTCACTCCTCATGCAAAATTAACCATTGCCCGCACTCATCTCCTTTCAACCCTACTATACGCCTCCCCTATTTTTTCCTTCCTCAATAAACGTGAACTCAATAACTTTTCTACCACCTACCACCATATAGCCAGATTCATTACAGGAACACCATATCGTACCCACCATTGTCTCAACCTCAAGAAACTAGGCTGGTTAGAACTGCCCAATCTTCTTAAATTCAATCAACTCATGGAAGCATTCAAAATAATTAATCAACCAGACAAAACCCCCTCACTGAGCAAAATCCTGACCCCATACACCAACTTAAGTTCCCTTCGGTCTTCAAACAGTAATCAAGTATTAACCATCAAATCTAATAACTTGGCGATGCTCTTTATGCTAACTCTATTGGAAAGCAATGGAATTCCCTTCCCAACTACCTTAGACTCATGCCTTCACTTAAACTATTCAAAACAATCTCAGAGAATATTTAAAGTCCCACTGGTTGTGCTCATGTCTAAACCCAGACTAATTCCTATATGTCTCATAGTATCCTACACTCTTCTCTCTCACAAGCTATTATCTAGCATTTTACTTCCTCCACATGTACCCTTGTCATCTTACCAACTTAGCTTGTCCTGCCACCTCCTTAACTTAAGCATTTCTTTCCACTAGCATGTATATACCATGTCGTATTGTTTTCTTATCTTTATAATGTTGTACCTTTATTTAATTGTAGTGTGTTTCTTTTCTCATTACTGGGAGCTTTTCTCCCCGGGCCTCTACTGAAAAAGGATATGTATCCAGCTAGACTAGCCCGGTCAACAAATGTAAAATAAATAAAATAAAATAATGTTGTTTGGTTCATTTGGAATCAAACATTTTTCTATCCATTTTGTCCACATATTCTTTGTTTTATTCTTTATAAAAGCCATATCCATGTTTGTGCCATCTGCTCTCTTTATACCATCTAAATAATTTGCTTCTCCTAATTTCTACAATTATTTTACATTTCACAAAACATGTTCCACAGTTCCTTCTTCCCCACAATTATTAGATACTGTTTCATTTAGGCATATTAACTTTCACTGGCAATATTTAGTTTTTACACCTCTCATTTTCATTGTTTATGCCTTTAACTTTACTTTCTTCTATTCTTTCCATGGATATACACAGAAACATTCCCCATTACATTTTTATATCATATTTTTCTTTCTCCTAATCCTCCATAGTTGTTTTGTACATTATAATTTTCCTTAGTAAGCCCTTATCCCATTTTTGCACTATATTTCCCTTTCGCGCCTTATCACCATATCACATTCTTTATTGTATTTACATTTTAATATTCTAGTTATCACATTCTCATTATCTCTTACAAACGTGGGAACTTTATACAAAATGGAAAGATGTTTCACATACAATAGGGCTAATTAACCCTGATCCCCCTTCTTTTCCTACATACAACATTCCCCTCTTTACAGGGTTCAGTCTAGACTCCTACATAAAAGAAAATGTAATATTCATTATTTCTTTCTCATATATTGCTGACATATTAAATATTCCAACTAAGTAAGCTAATTTTCATAGAACCACTGAATTCAACAAATAAACCTTTTTCTTAAATGACAAACTAAATGCCTTCCAAAAGACACGCATATAATTGATCCTTCTGATAACATTTTCCATTGAAAATCTAAAATGTTCTGCCTACCAAATATAATTCCTAATATGTTTATTTCTTGTATATTAAATTCAGTTTCTCTGACGTTACCCTCATACCCCAAACCCTTACTTTTCTCTTTGTTCAAACTCACGTCTATTATTATTTGTAAACAATTTAAGTGCAATATTACCTCAACCATCTCAGTTGTCTGTCTAGATATTATAATGTCTTCAGCATAACACAGCATGATAGGAATCTAAATTCCTTCTCTAGTTATATATCTTACATTTTTAATATCCTGATTAACAATTTGTTACTGCATTCATTACTATGTTTGTGGATGTACTATCCAGGTCACAAATTTACTTTTATGGCTTTAGAACTTGTGAGAGAAAGTCCCAGAGGAGGTGACTTGGTTAACAGAATGGAAGTTATTGAATCCAATTGGATCACAGATCCACAAGCTTACAGACTGCTGGGTCTGAATGTGATGGTCCCTTTAAAGCCTTTACTAAAAGGGTGGTGATTGAGAAAGTGAAGACCTTACTGATTGGCTCTCTAGTTACTTAAGTCAATAGTTCTATGCCTGAAGATAATCTGATGAAGACTAATTAGTGAAAGAGCTTATCGTACTGTTTTTTTAAATTGTCATTAAAATTTTTAAGTTTCTAAATGTGGAGCTTGCATTTTGTTCAGCTGGATTCAAGTTACCCTCCGTGGTTGTGGAAGCTTGACTTCGTACTTACCTAGCATTCATTACTAATGCAAATATTATACCACTCAAAGGGCATCCTTGTCTAATTCCTTTCTTAATGTTAATTTCTTCACTTAACCACCCATTAATCAATACCTTTACTTTATTGTCTTTATAAGAAGCAGCACACATATCCTTTATTTTTTCACACATATAAGAATTAAATGTATCCCACAGAACTCCATTGTCACCTAAAATAATTAGCAGTTTGTCATGTTTGTTTATTATGTTGTCCACTAATTCTCTAACCATCATTAATAATTCCTAGCATCCTCAACACTATATAAAGTAGCTTGCAAGATCTGTAAAAGTTTAACTTCCATCCTTTGTTGTATGATCTTGGACAGTGCAGTGGTAGCATTGTCACCTCACAGCAAGAGGTTTTCCATTTCAGTTCTCAGCTGGAGTGCCTTCTGTGCGGAGTATGCATGTCCTCCATATGCTCATGTGGGTTTCCATTATAAATGTCAATTTAAGCAACCCCAACCATTTTTATCCATAAAAAAAATATTTTCTCCAATATCTTTGTCAAAGTCCATTTTCCATTATATTTGCTTTAATTTAGTCTCTCATTCCATATAGTCCATGAAACATAAAATATTTCTCTGTCCATTTCCTTTACTTTTTCCTGTTTTTGTGCATCATAATCAAATTCTATTATGTCTATATTTATTTGCTCACACTTTAACAGACTTTTCACTCTATTATGTTTACACATTTCTTTCCACAAATTATTAACTCTTTCAGATTTCATAAACACATGCTCAGTAGTCTCAAACTCTCCACATTTATTACGTATTCTATCTTGCTTTTTCTTGTATGGCATATTTGCCTTAACTAGCAATTTTCTAAGATATTTGCCTTAATTAGCAATTTTCTAAGAGACAATCTCTACAAAAAATCATTACATTCTTTAATCTTTTTATAGTTATTACATCTCATCATTATGGCTTATTTCTTATCTATTTCTAAATCTTTCCATGAATGAATGCAAAAAATGATTTCATAATATTTAAGTACCATTCCTTTCTATTTTTTTCACATATAGTCTTTTTTATTTTCCATAACACAATTTTGTTTTGGCACTCTTTCATTTCTTGATTCACAATGTTTTACATCTTTTTTTTTAACTTCCATTCCTTCCCACAATTCTTTGTATTTATAATATAGTATCATTCTATCGAGTTTTTATTTTACTTCATAATTCCTTTTACTACCTTATATAAAATTAAAGATACTGCATGTACTGTTTATTTTTGGTATTTACTTCTCAGAAGTCCAGGTCAATGTCGGTGGTCTCTGGGTGACTAAATTTGAAGATGATTGCAAATAAGGAGCTGTCATTGAATCTCATAGTGACGCAAATGTTCTCCGGAAGGGGCTGACACAGACAAATAACTGATAGAGCCATTATATTAATTATGTTCAGTATTTTTATAATGTTTTTATGAATGAAATGTTCGATATGTTTTAAGTATGAGATGTTTTCATGTTTATATAATGAGTTCTGAGCTGCATGTTTTGGCTGTTGAATGAAATGCTTTATATGTTTTTATGAATGAAATGTTTTTGTATTTATACAATGGGCTTTGAGCTGCATTTTCTGGTGCGGCTTTAAGGGCTCTTGTTAATTCCTAATTGTTTTTGCATGCTAATTGGCTGCTTTGCTGTTTAAAAGTACTACAGTTTGGATCTTTATTTGTCTGATGAAGCAGCTGCTGCTGCAAAAGCACTTACTGTTTGTTCTACTGTTTGTTCTAGGATTAAATTCTTGAATTTTACTGCTGTGTTCCGCTGCCTCCTTTGACTGTGATGTTAAATGCCAAGAAATGCATAATAGTATCCTTTGGAAAGTCATATATCTCTAGTAACTATCATAGTGACAACACACCCCTTAGAGATGACCCAGTAGTCAGGGACGTAAGGACATGCATACATAATAATCTAGCCTTTGATCATCACGTGTCTACAGTGGTGAGGAAATCATTCTATGCTGAGCAACTTATAAACAAAGGTATGGCATCTAAGTCCAAGGAAGTCACTGTTCCGCTGTATTCGGCATTCATCAGACCTATCATTAAGTATAATGCCCCCTTTGTTATGTACCTAACTAGGCATATAAAACATCTGGAACACCCACAGAGGTTCCTCACTAAAAGAATATGTAGCATAAGTAATATGTCCCATGCTGACTGCCTCAAGGCCCTATCCGTGTATTATGTTTCCTACAGGCTTTTGAGGGGAGCTCTATATGCCTGGCATACAGGGCATTGTCAGACCACACTTTGATGGAACTCCTCTATATGCACAAAGCAAACAGCACCAGAATTATCCATTCCAAAGACTTGAACCTTGCCTGTGATATAAATAGGACCTGCTGGAGATATAGTTATGTATCCAAGAGACTACCCTGTCTATGGAACAGGCTCCCCATTCATGTTAAGCAGGGTTCCTCTCTAATTCAATTCAAATGCAGCTTGGACAAGTGGATGGGAAACTGGAAATTCATCCTTGGTTTGGCACCTATGTCTCTAATGCAAACAGGTAACCTATAAATGGTTCATCTCCCAGGTCCATGCTTACACTTATTAAGGGTGTCATAACCTGTCAAAGATTTGGGATGATGGCTAGGCTTAAAAAGGCCCTTGTCGTTGTTAGCCTAGTAACCACCTATGAACCTATTAAACCCAAGCCTTCTTGCTCTTCTTTCATATACGTAATCCATCTCTTGGCTGTATTCAGTTTAGAGCCCCCATAAAAAAGAAAATATAACCATCATTAGTTCCTTTTCACACTTAATAGTAATCATACAAATGTTAGCAACATAAGCAATTGTTCCTACTACTATGGTGTTCAACAAGTGTGTTTTTTTCTATATGAAAATATATATGGTTTCCAAAAAAACAGTCCTATCCTTTACTTCTTTGAGTGCATTATCCCATCGTTGTTGTCTGTACTCATTCCTTCCAAATATTATCCTAATATATCTATATATATTTCATTGAACTCAATCCCCCCATTATACCTTTAAACCAAATCCTTCACTTTTCTCTTTATTTATACTTAAACCAATTTTTTTAAATTCATACTTATTTTTTTCATTTACTTCTTCCATCCATACTTCACTTTTTACAATTGGTACAACATCATCTGTATAACTACACATTATTGGCAATTGTACTTCCTTCATCATTTTGTATCTACTGCTTCTTGACATTTTATTAATTTCCCTCACTATTACATTCATAACTAATGAGAAAAAATACACTACTAGCTGGGCAGCCCTGCTTTATTCTACATTCTATTTTTATTTCTTCCTCAATCCAGCCATTTACATTTAGTTTCCCATAATTCCTTTCATAAACTGATTTTATTACTTGTAATATTTTGCTTACATTACATGCCTGCAAAATCCTCCATAAGGATTTACATTGAACATTATCATAGGCTTTACGTATATCCCCTATCATAACCTTCGCTTCTACATTTTTATTTACGATATCGTCAGTTACTTCTCTTATTATACAAACTAACTCTAGACTTCATTTTCCTTTTCTTCTGAATACATTTTGGTCATACATGCTATCCATTTTTTGTAACCTTTTTGTTCTTATTCTCATGAAAATTGTATACTCCATATTACTCAATGTTACAGTTCTCCAGTTTTTTATCTCCTCTTTATTTCCTTTTTTAAATATACATTTTATAACTCCTGTACATATCTCTTTCTCTTTAATTCAAGTTTTTAACCTTTCATTCACAACTTCTATAAAAATTAAATTTTTTGCCACTCCTACATTTCTTTATACATACCATATTCAATTCTGCCCAGTCCTGTTGGAAAATCCATGTTAATATCTTTTAGAATTTCAATCAATTCTTCCACAGTTATTTTTATTCTAAATACTCGTTATCTTTGTTATTTCATTTTCCCCCTTTGTAAATTTGTTCTATGTTTTCTCTTTTAACAGATAATTCCAATACATATTCTTTATTTTTTTCTCTTTAACAGATAATTCCAATACATATCCTTTATTTTGTATATTCCTCTTTTAACAGATAATTCCAGTACACATCCTTTATTTTGTATATTCCTTCTTGCAGTCCTATTGGCTTATCTTCATTATTCTTTAAGTCTCTTATTTTCCTTCTATTTTACTCAGCTATAGTGCTACCTCTTCTTTCTTTCCTTGTAAACAATATTTTTGTTTATATAACAAGTTGTTAATTTTAATTTGCTTCATTTTATATGTTTCTCTTTCTTTTTCATGAAAGGACCTTTTCTTGCCTAATAAATCTTTGAATGTTTCTTGACTTAATATCTTATATTTCTCTTTTTCTTTTCTTCCTTATATATTCTAAAACACTTTTTTATATTTCTCCAATTCTCATAAAACTCTCTTGTGTTCGTATGATTTTTCTATAATTCTATGAGTTCATTTTTTCTCTTTATTCCTTTTCCTATTTTTATAAATTTTTCATGTTCCAGTACTCTAACATATATAGCCACATGATCTGAAAACCCAGCATACTGGATTCTTTTTTTTTCTTTAACTTTTAAACTATTGGATATTAAGAAATAATCAATTTCTGTCTTAATTTCATTCTTTTTGTAGGTCCAGTGGCTATTCTCCCATACACTTACCTTTCCACTTCTTATAATTTCTTTAACAATTTTAACATCACAATCATGCTTATTTTTTCTTAAATTACAATTAAAATCACCTACCACTATAATGTTCATATTTACACAAACATATTCAAGAACTTTTTAAAACACCATTGTTCTATTTTTTTGTTACATATGCATATAAATCGCTGAGCAAAATCCTGACCCCCTACTCCAACCTAAAATCCCTCAGGTCAGCAAATAGTGTCCAAGTACTAACCATTAAATCTAATAACTCTGGAGGTGATGCTCTCTATGCCAATTCCATCGGAAAGCTCTGGAATTCCCTACCTAATAGCCTAAGACTCATGACCTCGATTAATCAATTCAAAAATCACCTCAAAGAATTTCTTAAGTCTCATTGGTCATGCCCATGTCCTAAACCAGACTAGTCACTATAGTATCTTCCCTATCCCAGAGATTATTAACATACCCTCTCGGCTTCAAAATGTAGCCATGCTTAAGATTATCTATACAATATTGTGATTGTTATTTTGACAAATATGTAACGTCAATGTCTTTTTTCTTTTGTCTCTATGTAATGCTACTCTCTACCATATGTAAATGTATTGTGTTATTCTCTCTATGTGTGGAGCTTTTCTCCCCGGGCCTCTACTGAAAAAGGACATGTATCCAGCTAGACTAGCCCGGTCAACAAATGCAAAATAAAAATAAAATAAATAAATAAATAAATCTATAATTCTATACACATTTTTTCCATCTCAAGTCTATTACTGTAATTCATCCTAGTTCCACTATGGTGACATCTAATATTTTAATACTTTCTTGACATATATATATATATATATATATATATATATATATACCCGAGCACATTTCTTTCTCCATGTTCCAAAGTAGCACATCAAGGTTTTTCAGTTTGTGTTCTTTCTTCCTCTGTTAATAATCTGATATCTTCTAAAACAATAACATGTGCATCTACTGCAGCACAGCATTGTAATATATCTATTATCCTCTTAAGAGTTTTCACAATGTTCATATTTAAAGCTAATATTTTCAGCTTTTAAGAACAGTTAGTATAATAAAGTTATTCCTTTCCTTTCTTTTCTCTAAGCATTATATTTTTGCATTTTCTTTTCCTTTTTTTAACTCTTGACCTTTTTTTAACTCTTGACCTTTTCTAAACTCTTGATCCTATCAAATTATTTTTATTTCTTACTGTATGCCAGTTTGCTTCTCCTCACTTGTCTCCTTTGTTTCTTTTTCTGTATTACTTTCTTCAGCTTCATGTACAACCTTTCACATATTTTGGTGCATTTCCTTGTATAACACATTCTTCTATCTCATTCTCTTGTGTAACTTCTTTTTCATTTTCTTGCACATTCATTTCACATTCTAGGCATGAATGACCAGTATTGCCACATTTTTTACACGTTAAATCACATTTTTTTGCATTATGCCCTGTTTTATAGGTTCATAGATTAGTACTAAGCTAACTGCCCTTGTGAGCCATTTTAAGCCTAGCCAATTATCCCTTGTGAGACTCAAACCCTGCACCTTGTGTTTATAAGGCAAACACCTTAGGCCACCTTCCCAACCCCAATTTTACCACATAAATAGCATTTGTTTTTATCACATCAATTCATTAAATGATTTTTTTTCCCACAAAATTAACAAGTCTTTGGTTGTCCCCTGTACTTCACAACCCCCTATTACCATGAACATTAGTAGGTACATTTCCATTTTCAGTGTTACTCCACGTTCTCATCCCTCAGTCCATAGTCCTCTTTCATCGAACATGTTTGTAGTGATATTAGTTCATTACATATAGTTAACAAAGGTTCTTTCAGTTATTTGGCTTCAAGTTTTAAACTGGATCATTAATATTTTTTATGTGTAAAAAGCTTGCACAACATATTCTGACCATGGATAAATGTTTTTCTTTTGTTCATATGCACACAAAATATTTTCCATGGCCTGCCTCGTCTCAAATATCAAGTCACAAAAAGTCTCTTTATTAATTAAAATAAATGCTCTTACCTCTTCTGGTTTGACTCCTGGAGGTGCTATGATATGTGCATCTACTGCAGCACACCATTGTAATATATCTATTCTCCTTTTAAGATTGTTCATACTGTTCACATTTAAAGCTATTTTCAGCTTTTAAGAACAGTTCGTATAGTTTATGCCTTTCCTTTCTTATTTTCTTTATGTTTTTCAATTGCCTTTTCCTTTCTTTAACTCTTTTCTCTACCAGTTTGTTATTAGTGTGCACCAATCCATTTCTTCCTTGCTCGTCTCCTCTGTTTCTTTTTCCTTATTTTCTTTAACTTCATGTATAACGTTACTTTCATTTTCTTTTCTTGTACATTCATTTTGCATTCTAGCAGTGAATGACAATATTGCCACTTTTTTTGCACTTTAAATCACATTTTTTGCATCATGTCCTGTTTTGCCACATAAACATCTTTTTTATCACATTCATTGATTAATTATTTTTTCCACAAAAATAAGTTTTTGGTTGACCCCTGTATTTCACAAAAGCCCTATTACCATGAACACTAATAATACTAGATACATACATAACAGTATCATTTTCCATTTTCAGTGTTACTCCACATTCCCACCCTCAGTCCACAGTCCTCTTTCATCACATATTTTTGTGGTGTCCATTACTTAAATGTTCTTTCAGTTCTTTTGCTTCAACTTCAGTTCTAAACTGGATCCTTATTCTTTTTCTCTGTAAAAAGCTTGCACAACATATTCTGACCATGGGTACATATTTTTTTCTTTGTTCATATGCACCCCTCCAAAAATTTCCATGGCCTGCCCAGTCTCAAATATCAAGCCACAAAAAGTCTCTTTATTAATTAAAATGAATGCTCTTACCTATTTTGCTTTGACACCCATAGGTGCTATGACAGAGCCCCAAACCTTATACCTGTCCAAACTTTCTTTTTTACAGCTCACATGTAATGCATACTTCTTTTTTGTTTCTTTTACTTCTTCTTTGCTCCTTCTCCCACAGTGTGCGCATACGTTTTTGTCTCTTGAACTTTTTCTGGCACAGTCTCTTCTTCTCCTTTTTCTTCTTCTATTTTCTCCATGATGTCACTCCATGAAATTGCTGCCCCATTTTCTGGTTCATTTTGGTTTACCATTTCTTCCAAATAATCATCCCGCAACCCTCCCGAATGGAGGGTTGTAATTATGCATTTCTCAGAGGTAACTGTCTCTCCTTAAAACAATCTCCACTGAAAGTTTTCCTCTTAATCCATATCTGTTACAGCTACAATCTTCTTTTCGTCCAATATCACTGTTTTTTCTGCACCCACAGCATCAGAAAAAACTGCTGGCATCAATTCTATAATTTCAGTGACATTTTCATCAACATTCACTTCATTTTCAGCCAAAGCTGAATCAGCCATATTTTCTTCCTGTTCCTCTTAGCTGCCTCCATGCCTGGATGGGAAACAGGAAGTCAGGATGTGTAACACACAAATCCTTCCCTGACTACTAAGGGTAGGGGAAGTTCCCTGATGTCATGGTTAAATTTCTCTGGCTAGTAGGAATACTACCTCACTTCTCCTGTGAAAGAAATGGTACTGGCTTAGTGGGACTAAAACTGTCAACAAAGGATAGATAGATAAATTGGAACTTCTAAGGCCATTAAGCAATGAGCATATTTTTCAGTGAAGAATGGTAACACTGTTTAGCTAAATGGCATGGCTAGTGCCTCGGAGTATGACTAGAACTGCTGTGTTCAGGAGATGCTACTGAAAACAAATTTCAATTACAAAACAGTGTGTCTCAAGTTACTGATTATTTAGAAGTAAAGACAAGTTAAACACATACCTCGCACTTTAACTTTTATTGTCCTGTTTCGTTTTATGTCTATTGCCAGTGTATCGAAGACAGCTGCTACTTCAATTAAACACAGACATTTGATACTCTTTCTGTCCTGTGGAGACAGATCTTGAATCCGCGTCACTCCCAGCCTGTTTTTATGAATTGTAAAATTCTTAAAGGAAAAGGACAGTCACATTAGTAAATAAATAATTTCTACATACTAATTAAAACAAAACACAGGATAATCAGGTCCTACTTTTGAACATGCTTTAAAATATGAGATTCATAAAACTCACTGAGTACACTCAAACTAAGTTTGTGCCTGCACAAAATAAACAGAAGGGTGCAAAAAAATGGATGAGACAAATGTATTTTGTGTCCCAGAGACTCCACCTCATTAACCCTTTTTAAGTGCAACCTGGATAACTGGATGGGGAACAGAAAATACACCCCTGGGATTCCACCTGTGTCCCTGCTGGACAGTGGCACAGGGTGCTGACGTGTTGGAACATGGGCTAAATTATTGGCTAGGCTTGTAAGGGAATCTGGGCCAATAGCCTAGTAACTTCCTATGATCCTATTCTTACAATTCAAGTTACGAATGTTTAAAGCTTCCTCATAAGGGGGGACCTGGAATCACTTGTGCATCTGCAGCAGTTGTGGATGAGAGAAGTTTGTAGCTCCCCATCACTTATATGTTTGTATAGTAAAGTTCCACAGTTCCTCTCTCTCTCTCTAGCTATGTATACAGCAGATGTTCATGTGTGTACATTAATGTACTCATCCTGCCTCATTCCCCACTATGCAACCTCCATACTGTTTCTCTAATACAGCATTTCATTCTGTTACCCCAATTACCCCATTGTCTGTGCCCACTTGGCTAAAGAAAAAGAAAAACATACAGCTGTAGAGAATGGTAAACCCAACAACCATTACTCATGTCAGAGATTTGAGGACATCCATAATAAAAACCTCTGCTCCCTTGTTAAAAAAAATCTCAGTTTACAAGCAATAAAGGTGAATAAGTCAATCAGGCTTGATGAGAATCACACAAGCATTTTTCCACAGCTTAAAAGAGAAATGGAAATAGCACTAACTTTTTTTAGGGAGAACTAAAAGGAGGCTTTAAAATATATATATATATATATAAATACAGAAAGGTATCCAAATATTGAAATAATGTTAGAAATGACTCATTTTACAAAAGTGGGAGGAAGACAGAGGCTGAAATCATTGTACCTAGTACTTTGATTTACCAGTAGGGAAAACCAAGACAAAAGTCTGGAAAATTAGAAAGCGAGTGGGAAGAGGACTTAAAGCTCCAATGAATCACAGTTGAAAGCTCATGTTAGACGAGTGTTATGATTTATTTGACTGTGTAACAAGGGTAGTAAGGTAGAAAGAAGATATAGGTGAGTTTTTTTTAGAATGTTGCATAACATTTGGCAGGGCACCACATCACATGTTATTGAATGAATTAGACACCCTTGGAGTGGATTGTACAATACCATGGGTAAAGTACACTGTCTAGCACAATGACAACAGACAATAATACAAAAAGGTTCACTTAGATGAAAGGATTCTTACCAATAGGGTACCATATGAGCCAGTAGTGCATCTGGTCCTTTTTAATATCCACAAATTGGCACTGCAGCAAATGTGAAGGGAAAAGTAAGCCTTAATTTGCTGATGCAAAAATGTTGATGCTTAATAAGGACCAGAAAGAGACTTGATAAGAAAATGATCTAAAATATGGCAGCTTTACTCAGTGCAAAATTTATTTATGGGATTCAATAATCTAGGAAAGAACCTCAGGAGAGAAGTAGACACAAACAGAAACCGGGAGCAATGGTAAAAGTCCAAATGGAGATGGAGTAGCTAGATCAGACATGCAACAGGTAAGCAAACAATGCAACAACCAGTAGGGAAGGCAGGCGACATTACTGCAATGCATGGAACTAGGCAATGGCAATAGCTTTATAAGAGAGGATTTGAAGCAGTCATTTTGGTTGCTCTTAGAGACGTTTGACACATCAGGATTACATCTGATATTTGAGTGTAATTAGCAAAACTATCTATGTAAGGTTAAGTATAGATAAGAGACTACTGTATCAGTATGTGGCAAGATTTAAATAATAGCTATAGGAATATATGGGACACTTGAGGAAAAAATGTGAACAACTATAGGAAATCATATGGATACCTAGTGCTATTTTAACAAATCAATAAAGCAACAGGTGCAACAATAGAAAGAATAAACATGGCAAAAACAAGAATATAGGACATGTTTAAACATTTACTGCCTTTGCTTATTCATTCTTCCAATTTCCCACTTTATCCTGTGTTTTGAGAGGATGTCAATCAATCCAGTCTATTACAGGACAGACAGACTAACACACAAACACATGGCATGCATACCTATGGGCTACTTGAAGGATTATCAAGACACCCAAGTATGTCTTTGGGAGTTGTGAAGAAACTGATGTACCCAGTGAAAAGTGATACAAACACAGGGAAGGCATACAGAAGGCTCCCATACCTCTCACCTTTCCAGAATTTTCCTTAAAATTTTTTTTGTCCATTGAATATAAAACTTCTGATTTTCTAGCAAAAAGTCAGTAATTGACAAATATTTGAGTTCCAGACTCTGTAGTTTTCAGAAAAGCCGTAGGAACAATATCAGACAGGTGATGATGAGGACTGTAAGATACTTAACCATATACGCCTCATGTGCCAAGCATTTCATAGCACTTAACTGCCAAAATGGGCAGAGCTGTACACCACAATCCTGCTGTCAATTTATATTTATCTATTCATCATCAAGACCAGCATTAAATACAGTCAAAGCAGTATTTTGTTTCACCTGTAGTGGTAACTTATTCCAAAGGGTGAGAATATGTTGAGTTAGGAAGCAGTCTCTCCAGAGAGCCCTGTTGATTTGCTGGTGTATGTAGTCTGGAATTTAAGCGCAAGAAAAAATCTACTGCATGCTAATGGAAAACCTGTTGTTAGAAATTTCTATGTTTACAACAAAAATATTTAAAATTTCTTGAAAATTTTGGGTCTTTTTTACCTAGCCTGTGAATGCCTGGATCTTGACACCGATCGAACAAATGGCTCATAATGGTAAAGGTAATGGAGCCACTGCACAGGTCCAACAAGATGAGGAGGAAAAGAAATCGTCAGGCACATATGGAAGTGGTAGTGGTTTAATATCGGAGTATCTTCAAAAGATTATGGAATCTTGAAAAAAAGACGGATGCTTATAGTTCCACATAGCAAGTCCAATCAACAGGTAAGGTAAAATATTAAGAGTGGAGGGATACTGAAGGAAACAAAATGTTGAAAGAATAGCAAATGAGAATTAAGAGCGGATTACGAAAGGAGAAAAAGTACACACTGTGAAGAGACATCGTTACACACGTGACAAACACAAGGAAGTTGAAATAAGTCAATGATCGAGTTGGGGAGACGAAAACGGAAGGCAGGAGTAAAATTTTGTAATGGACTGAAAGACTCACTTCAATTATGGGGCAGCAGATAAGAATTTTATGTGGTCTATGACATCTAGGTTCTTAAAAAAATGTGAAGAAAGGAGAATGGATGGTTTACACTGAAAACCTGGAAACTGCATCGGTCGACCGACATTTGGTCGAGTTGCAGTTTTCAAGTCGGCAGAATGTTGAATCCAAATGAATTGACTACACTACAGTGAATGGGTAGTGTAAGTCGAGCATTTGAGTTTGACAATGTGCAGGAGGATTGCAGTTCAGTGAGGAACTGGGAATACTGTAGAGCAATCTCTGACTTGGTATATTTAATGTGCAGGGGATGTGGGGGCACAACCCTGCACATGGGGGGGTGCAGGGGGCATAGCCCCCCTACAAAATAGTAGAATGAATGTACCATTGACTGTACAGTTTAACGGTATATTAATGTGCATAGCAGGAGTTGAGTCACATCACCTCCTGCTATGTCAAATACATCGAACCATGGTTGTTGATGTATACATTTTTGCTTTGATTTACTTTTCGGCATTCTGAATTCCACATTTTGGGTCGACTTTCTAATCGGTCGACCAAAGCAGATTTGAAATGCCAATAGTAAACCAAATGGATAATGTTAAAGTGCTTTGTGTAAGGAGAAGAATTTTACATATGCAGTGGAGTTCAGATGGACAAAGAATATACTGGATAATGTTGGGAAAAAAATTAGACATTTTTCATGAAAGCTACAAAAGGGAAATTTTTGTCTAATGAGTATAGCGGGATGAAATAAGAACAATGAGGATGTCAATGAAGACAAAAACCTGACGGAGTTATACAGGTAAAAACTGGGAGACTGCGCAAAGAAAGATACCTGTCAGGGTAGAAACTTCAAAAAAACCTGACAGAGTTATACAGGTAAAAACCGGGAGACTGCGCAAAGAAAGATACTTGTCAGGGTAGAAACTTGAACTGGAGAATTTTTGAGGAGGATGGAAGAAAAGTAGAAACGGTAGAGTATAACATGTGAGCAGAGTTGGTAAAGAGTCGTGGATGTGAAGGGGCAGATGGAGGAAAGGTATGATGTTTAATCTCAAACTTAAAATAATGTCAAGAATTTCCATATCAGTAATTAAAAATCACATGTGCATATAGTACTAGCAAGGATACATAATAAAAGGACAAAAAGTTACCTGGCTTTATAGATATCTGACAAGGTCCCATTAAGTGTATTATATGCTGTTCTAAGACCTCATTTGTGGCAAAAACGCAGAGGGTACAGGGACTTATCAGAAGAGACCAACAAAACTGCTTCATGGTCTGCACTAAAGACATAGAAATACTTAATGTATGGAGACATGGAGAAGAAAGGCACAAGCATGAACCACTAAACCAATGCAAGGTAATCTGCACTGTCCAAGTAGAAATCAAACATAAAACAAAGAGATCATGGCAATATGAAGTTGCATAAGGTGGATGTCTCAGATGAAAGAATACCCCCAAAGAAAGTGTGCAAAATAACTGCAACAGCCTACGTGAAGCCAAAGAGTTTTAACATGACAATGAAGTTCTACAGTACAAGCAATAGGTATTGTATAATTCTTGTAAGTGGTTGGGAACATTCAGTGAAAAGGTTTAGGATTAAGTGGAACTTGTAGCTTTTCCATTAGGTACGAAACAGGAAACTAAAGTACGACAACCATTCTTCCTCTGCCATCAGAATTTAGGTTCCTCAGTTAAACTATCTTCTTTTTCTTCTAGTATATTAAAGTTCCAGTATAATAAAAGTATGTTGCATACAGATATAAATAAAAAACAAAAAATACCAGCTAAGTAATAGATGACCACTTGAACTGTATGGTCAAGAATACACTGAGTCTTGGCACGGAAATAAATGGTGAAGTTTCAATGAAGGACATTCTCTGTTTCCAAAATCCTGACTGACTTGTCTTAAGAACTCTTGACTGGAACTTTGTTGTCCAATGTAACATTTCAGACTCTTTAAAATAGGACATCATCAGGTCGATACTTACAGGCAATGCAGCATCATGTCTCCGATGTCTCTGACTACTTCGCCTCTCTTGTTCTTTTAGACGATCTGTAAGTAACTCTGAAAATGGGATGTCAAACCTCAGCTCTTCCAAGGATGCTTTGCCTTCATGTTTAGTACACTCATCCACACAGTTTTCCACTACAGTTAAAGAAATAAAAACATTCAGTATGTGTGGATAATATCACATTATATATGTTGTTCAGACACAGCCGTATTTAAGAACGAATATGACTTGTACAAACTCAGTGTTTTTCAAACTGTCCTACCTTCTCAGACTGTGGGTAAAAATGCATGAAACAGAAATGTTTTTGCAAGTATACACATACCTCGTCACCTTCTTTGAAACTGGAAAAGTTTAAAAACATGCCCAAATGGCAGTAAGTAGCACTTTACACAATAAATCCATTTCTGAATACCACCATAATCTTAGAATACTGAGTTTTCTTACAAAATATGAATGTTACCATAGTGCAAAACACATACATTAGTATGACCACTAATGAAACCATGATGATCAAATTAAGGAGAGTTATCCACATAAGTATCAAGGTGTCCACCTGAAGAACAATACAGCTTATAATATGAGTTACAAGTAGCTTTTTTTCATGAATGCTATCATGCTACATTTTCTTTGTTGTTGTTTTTAGCTTTAGGCTATTTTTGGTACACCAGGTATGTAAGAATTTCCACCCTTGCTGGAAATGTATAACATCAGTGGATTTTCAGTCATTGGCAAACCTGGTCAATCAAATTTTTGGATATTGGTTTGGAGACCTGCAAAATACATGCTAAACACAGCCTTGTTCTGGGGGTACAGAAGGATAGAGCCCTTACTGGGGCCCAGGTGGCTAGAGTTTGATTAGTGGCCCTGGCAGTGGAATAGCCATGAACAGTGGGAAGGGAATGAAGGGTGGTGGTCTGCTTGCCTCTCCCAGGGGGGTGGGAGGATTGTTGCTCACACTCAGGGGCACACTGGGTGGTGCAATCTCCATGGTGAAGACTGGAGAGACCATCTGTCATGTTCTGGGGATGAGGTACTTGGCGGAAACACCCTTGCAAACATGAGAGCGCATCCTCCACCAAGGGCTCATTGCACACCCATCCCTGGCATCTAGCTGGGTGCAGTTAGGGCTGGGGGGGGGAAGGAAAAAATTACAAACCACTCCTGATGGCTGTCTGAATGATGATCCATCCTGGTCAACCCTCACCCCAGTGAAGGGGAAAGAATGGCCCAATTTGGCTGGGAGAAGGATGACAACAGCTCAGGTAAAAAGATACGAACAAATGATTAACAGTAGAGGGTCCAACACTGATCCTTTTGGTACCCTAATAGTTGCAGTTTTTATGTTCAGAGGCATTACGATCAACTTTCACAACTTCAGAGAAGGTACCCTGAAGTCTGTGGAACAGGAAAATGGTAAGAATAAATTATTAATGAGCACCTGAACAAAGAAAAATGTCTGGAGTGACAAATAAAAAATCATCGGTTCTTAGACATTTTTGGAATTGTGTGATCCTCACAGGCAAACAAAGTGAAGCAGAAGGGTATATATCCAGTTATCCAGTCTCAGGTGGGCATGAAACTATGGTTTAAGAAGACATAAGTGAGAAAAAGTAATAGCCTGTTGAAGATGAACTTATACCTGAAATATAAGAGCCACCCTTGAGAATCAACACAACTCAGAGATAGAAGAATTTCTAGCTTTGAGAGTCTAGACAACTCAGAGAAAGGTCCAGTAGGACATGTAACTTTCAAAGACCCTATAGTGAGCTACATGCTGAGGCCACTGAAAAAAAAATCATCCTGCAAAGTGAACAGAACACAAGAGTGAATAAGAAATATTGTCACAGTCTTTCACTCCAAGTAATAGCTCTCTCAGGGAGGCCACTCTTTTGCCTCAAATACACTGACCAACTAAGAGAGATACAGTAAAGGCAGCAACTCTCAAAGTACTTCAATAAATCCTATGGGCATATCCCTCACCAAAGTGTGCAAAATGTGATACTCAAAAAACTACTTCCAGCTGTTCCAAGTACACACACACACACACACACACACACACACACACACACACACACTATCCTATACATAGGCCTAAAACCAACTTGGGAATTTGTAGGTGACTGTTCTGTCATGAAGGAGATGCATTTTGTGTGTGGCATGTTGTGTAGGAGCATAGGCAAGAGTTGTGTAGAGATGGGCAGCCCATTACTTTTTAACACAATTTCATTTACATATACATATCTATAAGCAACAAAATCATTAAAACTGCTTTTTAACATAACATGGTAATTACAAACAATAGGATCTGTTCTGAAACATTAAAGACAGAGAATACAAAACAGCTACCAATGTTCATTTAACAGCTTAAAGATTCAAATGCAAATTCCACAAATCCCGTTTAAGCATTTTTACAAATAATACTACCTTGGAATAACTTGGAATAATTTTATAAATGGTCAGAGGAAGGAAACTAAACTTGTTACAAAAGATCTAGCTACACTTTTCAGGATACTTTAAATTCTGGCTCATTAATCATGACAGTCACTTGGCCATCAACTGCAGTGGCAGCAAACCTTAGAAAAGAAGTCATCCTTTTGCTAAGGAGTTTTACATAAAACATGTAACTAGTTGTTGGCAAGGATACTGTGAATTTTTACTTCTTGGTTACATCATTTTTGTCTGCCAAAACAATTAAAGTTAGTAACTGAACATCACGCTTTGTCTGCCCATTCTAGTATCAGAGTTAACTGAAGAAACATCTACAAAAAGGATTAGATTCATAGATTAGTACTAGACTAACTGCCCTTGTGGGCCATTTTCAGCCTAGCCAATTACCCCATGTGAGAATCAAACCCTGCACCTTGTGTTTGTAAGGTAAACACCTTAACCATTATGCCAACATCCCACCCCCTGAAAGAGCAAGAGCTTCCATTGAGATATGAACTCAGATCACTGGATTCAAAGTCCAGAGTGCTAACCATTACACCATGGAAGCAACTCTAACATGGGTTGTAGAAATAACAGTTCCAGGAAACATTTACAAAAAAGGATAACGTGGGGTGTAGAAATAACAGTTCCAGGAATCATCTACAAAAGGATAACATGGGTTGTAGAAATAACAGTTCCAGGAAACATTTACAAAAAAGGATAACGTGGGGTGTAGAAATAACAGTTCCAGGAAACATCTACAAAAAGGATAACATGGGGTGTAGAAATAACAGTTCCAGGAAACATTTACAAAAAGGATAACGTGGGGTGTAGAAATAACAGTTCCAGGAAACATTTACAAAAAGGATAACGTGGGGTGTAGAAATAACAGTTCCAGGAAACATCTACAAAAAGAATAACATGGGGTGTAGAAATAACAGTTCCAGGAAACATCTACAAAAAGGATAACGTGGGGTGTAGAAATAACAGTTCCAGGAAACATTTACAAAATGGATAACGTGGGGTGTAGAAATAACAGTTCCAGGAAACATCTACAAAAAGAATAACATGGGGTGTAGAAATAACAGTTCCAGGAAACATCTACAAAAAGGATAACGTGGGGTGTAGAAATAACAGTTCCAGGAAACATTTACAAAAAGGATAACATGGGGTGTAGAAATAACAGTTCCAGGAAACATTTACAAAAAGGATAACATGGGGTGTAGAAATAACAGTTCCAGGAAACATTTACAAAAAGGATAACATGGGGTGTAGAAATAACAGTTCCAGGAAACATCTACAAAAAGAATAACATGGGGTGTAGAAATAACAGTTCCAGGAAACATCTACAAAAAGGATAACGTGGGGTGTAGAAATAACAGTTCCAGGAAACATTTACAAAAAGGATAACATGGGGTGTAGAAATAACAGTTCCAGGAAACATTTACAAAAAGGATAACGTGGGGTGTAGAAATAACAGTTCCAGGAAACATCTACAAAAAGAATAACGTGGGGTGTAGAAATAACAGTTCCAGGAAACATCTACAAAAAGGATAACGTGGGGTGTTCTTGCTCCCTCCCCTCACAATTCTATGTTATCCCATTCTTCTTCCCATTCTTCTTCCCATATACGATACATAACTCTTCCTATCTAAGCTTACGTTCCCTCAGAATACCTACCCTGTAATGCAAGTCTATACAACTTCTTTGAATGCATAAAACATTACTCTTTTAACTTATTCCCCTGACATTTAATCCACATCAGATTGCATTGTTTTGAATGCTTCTTGAATTTTTGAACCTAAATGTATTAAATGTTTTTATCTTTTACTCTGTATAAGTATTATTGTAATTTTTGCATGTACCTGTTTTTGTCTGTATTTGGAGCTTTTCTCCCCAGGACTCCATTGAAAACGGGTTCTTTTGGCCCAATGGACTATCCTGGTAAACCAACTGCAAATAAATAAATAAATAAAATAAATAAATCTACAAAAAGAATAACATGGGGTGTAGAAATAACAGTTCCAGGAAACATCTACAAAAAGGATAACGTGGGGTGTAGAAATAACAGTTCCAGGAAACATCTACAAAAAGGATAGCGCGGGGTGTAGAAATAACAGTTCCAGGAAACATTTACAAAAAGGATAACATGGGGTGTAGAAATAACAGTTCCAGGAAACATCTACAAAAAGAATAACATGGGGTGTAGAAATAACAGTTCCAGGAAACATCTACAAAAAGGATAACGTGGGGTGTAGAAATAACAGTTCCAGGAAACATTTACAAAAAGGATAACATGGGGTGTAGAAATAACAGTTCCAGGAAACATTTACAAAAAGGATAACGTGGGGTGTAGAAATAACAGTTCCAGGAAACATCTACAAAAAGAATAACGTGGGGTGTAGAAATAACAGTTCCAGGAAACATCTACAAAAAGGATAACGTGGGGTGTAGAAATAACAGTTCCAGGAAACATTTACAAAAAAGGATAACGTGGGGTGTAGAAATAACAGTTCCAGGAAACATCTACAAAAAGAATAACATGGGGTGTAGAAATAACAGTTCCAGGAAACATCTACAAAAAGAATAACAAGGGGTGTAGAAATAACAGTTCCAGGAAACATCTACAAAAAGGATAACGTGGGGTGTAGAAATAACAGTTCCAGGAAACATTTACAAAAAAGGATAACATGGGGTGTAGAAATAACAGTTCCAGGAAACATCTACAAAAAGAATAACATGGGGTGTAGAAATAACAGTTCCAGGAAACATCTACAAAAAGGATAACATGGGGTGTAGAAATAACAGTTCCAGGAAACATTTACAAAAAGGATAACGTGGGGTGTAGAAATAACAGTTCCAGGAAACATCTACAAAAAGGATAACATGGGGTGTAGAAATAACAGTTCCACGAAAAAAAAAAGAAAAAGAAATGGTGCCAGGTTCACACCACCTTATCCAAGGAATAACAGCACTGCAGAGGATAACCCAGAAACATCTTCATGATCTTCTTAGAGTTGTGACAGAAATCTGAAAACAAACGGTCACAACATGTGATGGTCACCAAAGAACAGCAAGAAAAATCAAAGTGAGAACAAAGTTTTGCTAACAGGCCACTTAACTTTTTATAACAGCTAAAGATGAAAGGTACAAGGGCAAGGCAAACAATTCTCTTTTATCTGGGGGAACTCATAGAAGAGGATTTCCACACTGTATTGTGCCAAAAAAGTTCAAAGCCATACTACTTGCATTCATTCAAGCAGTGAATGGCAACAACCTAAGCATTCGGGTGGTGCTAACATCTGGCAAAGAAGGAATGGTCGACAACCCAAGCATTCTGGTGGTAATAATGTCTGACAAAGAAGGAATGGTCAACAACCCAAGCATTCAGGTGGTAATAATGTCTGGCAAAGAAGGAATGGTCGACAACCTAAGCATTCAGGTGGTAATAATGTCTGGCAAAGAAGGAATGGTCGACAACCTAAGCATTCAGGTGGTAATAACATCTGGCAAAGAAGGAATGGTTGACAAACTAAGCATTTGGGTGGTACTAACATCTGGCAAAGAAGAAATGGTCGACAACCCCAAGCATTCGGATGGTACTAACGTCTGGCAAAGAAGAAATGGTCGACAACCTAAGCATTCGGGTGGTGCTAACATCTGGCAAAGAAGGAATGGTCGACAACCTAAGCATTCTGGTGGTAATAATGTCTGGCAAAGAAGAAATGGTCGACAACTTAAGCATTCAGGTGGTAATAATGTCTGGCAAAGAAGGAATGGTCGACAACCTAAGCATTCAGGTGGTAATAATGTCTGGCAAAGAAGGAATGGTCGACAACCTAAGCATTCGGGTGGTAATAACATCTGGCAAAGAAGGAATGGTCGACAAACTAAGCATTTGGGTGGTACTAACATCTGGCAAAGAAGAAATGGTCGACAACCCCAAGCATTCGGATGGTACTAACGTCTGGCAAAGAAGAAATGGTCGACAACCTAAGCATTCGGGTGGTAATAACATCTGGCAAAGAAGGAATGGTCAACAACCTAAGCATTCAGATGGTACTAATGTCTGGCAAAGAAGGAATGGTCGATAACCTAAGCATTCAGATGGTACTAACGTCTGGCAAAGAAGGAATGGTCGATAACCTAAGCATTCGGGTGGTAATGTCTGGTAAAGAAGGAATGGTTGATAACCTAAGCATTCGTATGGTAATAATGTCTGGCAAAGAAGGAATGGTCAACAACCTAAGCATTTGGGTGGTAATAATGTCTGATAAAGAAGGAATGGTCGGCAACCTAAGCATTCGGATGGTAATAATGTCTGGCAAAGAAGGAATGGTCGACAACCTAAGCATTTGGGTGGTAATAACATCTGGCAAAGAAGGAATGGTTGACAACCTAAGCATTCGAGTGGTAATAATGTCTGATAAAGAAGGAATGGTCGACAACCTAAGCATTCGGGTGGTAATAACGTCTGGCAAAGAAGGAATGGTCGATAGCCTAAATGACAGCAACAGCACACATGTGAAACTGCAAAGGAAAATGGAAACAAACAAAAAAGAGCCATCATGAAAGAGACAGAACAAAAGAGTGCACATTCCATGGAATTACAGTTTAGATGAAAATGTGGGCAAAATACAAAAAATGTTGGCTAAGGTTACAGAAGACAAACACATTTAAAAAAATGCAGTCTCTGAGTAAGAGACCTTAGATGAGGTACATTGTAGGAAGGAACAAAAATATATAAGAACAGAAATAAACTGAGCAACAAATAGCAAGGTGCATGGAAAGATAAAATTCTAGGAAGTAGAAAGAAATAAACTAAAGATGAAGTGGAGAACAATGGAAACAAAGCAAACCGCGGAACAGCAATGACAGCAGCGACTCCCACAAGCAATGATGACATACAAAGGAAAACTTCTTCTGTAAGCAGATTCTGAACTGTTCACCTGATAAACTCGCAATGTGGGCAGGAGATAGGCGGCAAGAGAACCACCGCAGTACATTGTATGCAGATGGTACACACAGTGACCTGACAGATTCTGACAGTGGTCAGAGGGAAAAGGTTTACAGCTGCAGGGGGTCTTACAATAAAAATACTGTCTCTTTACAGCACTTTACTGAAGAGAAGCATACACGTCCATCACCGATCGTCTACAAAGGACAGGACTTAGAACCATTGGCAGTGATGGACAGAGAGAGAAAGATCATCCTGAACAGCTCCAAGCATACAACTGTCCAGATTTTCACAGAATGTCCATATTTTGCCTCATATTTTTGGTCATAAAATTTCTGTTTTTCTGACAAATCAGTGAAGACAGAGGTCACTAAATAATGACATATGTTTGAGTTTCAGACTTTATAGCCTTTACAAAATGTATCGTAACACAAAACATGCTATTATAGCAATTTTCTAAGTTTATTAGAGGAATATTTAAAATGTGTCCCTATATATGGGCCTTTGTTCCCTCTATTTTAGGCTTTGCCCAGATTTCTTGTGCAAAGTGGTTGAGAAGTATGGTCCCAAGGAAGCACAAATAAATAATCAATAAATTAATTAATAAATAAATCAGTCTCCATTTATGTTTTGTTGACTGAGTCCCACTAGGTTAGCAGCCTCTTTTCAGGGAAGACCTAAGGGGGTGTTCATAGTGAGTATGGGAAATTTGGCCAGGACTACTGATGAGCTCCCCCTCTGGGGGACAGACGGTGAACGCAAGAAGCAGCTGGAGCTGGAAGGGGTATGTGCTTTACAGAACAATATTTCTCTGTGAAATAACAAATCTGTTGCCGAAATTATTACTGATATGGATGGAGGTGGTCTGGACACTGCAACTTAATAAAATGACAAATTAAGACAATTCAAGTGAAGAAATAGATTTGCAATGGTTGGAAGATCTGCTTGAGGAATTTTTTATTTCAGGAAAAAGGAGATAGCAAAACCTTTTAGTTGACAGGCCATACGTCTCAATTATACAGATTTTTGCAGAATGTCCAGATTTTTGCCTTATATTTTTGGTCTGTTTCTTTCTAGCAAATCATTGAGGGTTAAAGTCAGAAAATAATAACACACATTTGAGTTTCAGACATCATATTCTTCATAAAATTCATGCTAATGCAAAACTTGTTACTCTATCAATTTTCTAGGTTTGTAAGCAATGTTGAAAGTGTGCCTCTACTCTTGGGCCTTTGTCCCCCATTACTGACGGCTTTGTCCAGATTTCTTACTCTAAGAGGTTGAGAGCTATGCAGGCCACATAGAGACACACTCACACACTCACACACACACACACACACACACACACACACACACACACACACACACACACACACACACACACACACACACACACAAAATGCTGAGATTCACTGTTAAGAAACAGTGCAGGAACCAAAGAAAAGTTGCACAGCAGTGACAGCTGCCATGTACGAGAAATCGTGATAGGGTTTTGCTTAAAGAAAACGTCCTTGGTCAGGGGATCTTCAAAAACAGAATACGTTTGATAGATCTTGTACTTGGGAGTATCTCAAATTAAATCTTTAATTTGTTTTGGAAATAAAACATTTAATGATGTTACTTTTGAGTCTTTTACATTAATGTGGAAGGTTTTGGACACTGTAGAGTTTAAGAAACCCGTTTTCCATTGGATGAACATTCAAAAGGAAGTGCTTATACAATTCAGGGCTGACTTTTTTTCTGAAACAGTTATGCTTATAGGATACACGTAAAATTTTATGTCTAAAGTAAAGTTTACGATGAAAGCAAAGCAAAGGAAAGAAAAATGTGCTTCTACTGTGGGGTGAGTCCAATCTTATTAATTAATGCCCGAGGAGATGTTGTAACCGGTGTTGTGTAAAACTGGGAGATGCTATGTTATACATTTAAACAGCAAGGGCATTTAAGGTCTGACTGTGTAAATGAACAGATTTAAGGGCAGGAGTTGAAATAACACCACACCATATACTTGTGATTATGTATAACTGTCTAAAGACTGAGAACTTCTGGGGGGGGGGGGGGCAGGGGATGAATGCCTTAATGAAGAAACGGATGAAGAAGAGATAGAACACTTGCCTATATTAGAAGTTAAACAAAACGAGATATGAATATAATGAGAATGAGTCTGGCAGTTGGTGCAGAGGTTAAGGCTGTGAGCTTTAGTTTCTGTGGTACAGGGTTTGATTCCTCCTGCCCTCGTTTACTGTGGGATCTTGAGTAACTAGCTATTGCTCCAAGATCACTCATGAAAACTTAATGTGTCTAGTAGGCCTACCTGGTTAACAAACACTATCATTATTATTATTAGAACCAAACCACAGAGACTGAACATATGGAAATTTCTGTATGAACTAAATTCAGGTATAGAAAAAGAAAACAAAAAATCTTAAGGAGCACAGCCACAACTAGGGTGGGATGAAGGGAATGCCTACCCCAACTGCAAGCTGTTAGGGGTATGACTGGCAATTGCAGATGGGGTGTGAGTGAAGTTCCAGCAGTCAATTATTAAGCTGCAAGGATATCAAAGCTTCATAAATTAATGCTGATAATATATTCACAGCTGCGGGTGAAGCTCAGTGCAGGCTAGTTAAGTGCATCAAGCTATGTGATGCAACTGTAGAAAGTGGCTGGTTACATTTACAGAACACTTTTTTTGTTCTTCTGGGCTGCCCAGTCTGGAAAGCTGAGTAGGGTACCAGATAACCTTGCTAAGGCTTTGTTAAGAAACACACACACAAAAAGGTGCAAGATAATTCTTTTTTTTTTTAAATCATGCAAATAGCTGAGAAAAGGTTCATGTTTGTCAGATGTTAGAATACAGAGTAGCTAAAGGAGTTGGCAAGACCAGTGTGGAAGACCTGTTGTTTGGTGTTTGGGTAATGAAAACTGCTCAGAGATTAAGTAATATTTTCTACCCAATTAAACATTTTAAATGTTAAGAAGACAGTGTTAGGAAGACTGTGTTAGATTATTTTGTTAAACAGTGCTAGTACCAAAATAACAGTAAGATTTCATATGCTTGCAAGAGTAAAAATTTAAATATAGACGTAGCCATGCTTGATGACTTTAACTGTAACTTACAGTAGAAAAAGAAGAAACCAGAAATGATGCAAAATTCTGAAAAGCCATTTTTTATGACTTTTATTTGACAGTGCTTAAGAAAGAAGTTTTGAGTATAAAAGAAGGACTTTAAAAACTGAAATATACTGTTCCCTGAGATACAGAAACAAATACTAAACTGTGCTACATGAAAATACATGTAAAGTGGCCGTGCTCAGGTTAGGGTCAATTTAGACACATACAGCATGGCTGCTACAGGTCACAAAATACCTTAGTCAGCAAAGTATGCAAATGAGCACATAAGACAGAAATGAACAGCATTATTAAAATAAGCGTCATGGTGAATACAAATGAAGGTAAACAATATGTGGCTTGATTCAGACATTTGCAAATTTAGTTCACAGTAAAATTCTGGCATTTCATTAGACAGCCTATACAAATATATTAGGGGTGTCTGACACTAACAGAAATGTATATGCAAGGAGGTTGTTCTTGCAGCCAATGACCACAACTTCAAGTCCAAATACCCATGCATCCCGAGTCATCTGTCCATGCCTAACATTATGTGCACTGCATTACATTGAAATATTGGACCATTATTGAGTAAACAGATGCACCATGCAGTAAGATGTGTCACCCTTATAGGCAGGCTCATGGGATGAATAGAGTACTCATCCCTGTGGACATCAAGGTATGTGTAGCTTTGGAAATATTGGCTATGTGGCCCTTTTAGTGACCAATGGGGGACATGGAGGATATATCTCAGGTATCTGCCTCAAGGATGCTACACATGCCATTTTGCAGTGTGTGGCGGAACATACATGGCTTCCATGCACCACAGAAGAAAGAAGCAACAAAACATGGGCATCTTATGAAACAGCCCAATTTCTTGAGATACTGGGAGCCAGTTAATGCACTCACATTGACATAAACAGGGACAATAGCATATCAACCTTAAGGGATCCCTCTCCATCAACTGCCAAGGTGGTGCAATACAAAAGACATAACATACAATGCGTTACTGTATCACCCAAGTAGTGCCCGTTGCACCTACATCGGACTTATTTTATTTATTTATTTTTTTACATTTGTTGACCGGGATAGTCTGACTGGGTTCATGCTCATTTTCAGCGGAGGCCTGGGGAGAAAAACTCCAAGGTAAGCAGATACAATAAAAACAATGAAAACATATTAAAATATAGTATTGACAAAGAATACATAACCAGACATGAATAGACAAGTTCAACAGGTTAGCTTTACTCCCTGGTGACAGTTAGGGGTAAATTCAACAGTAATCTGATTAATAGATTTTTCACATTCTTGATGAGAGTTAGCCAGGCTTGTTACAGTGGCAAAGCCAGTTTATTGCTAGATGTTTTCTGAGTCTAGTTTTAAACTGGCCTAGGGAGGAGAGCAACGTAATATCAGTGGGAAGTTCCAGGCTCTGCCTGCAGAGTTTGCAAAGAGGGAATCACCGGCTGCATTGTTAATTTTGATTGAATTAGTAGTCTGTTCGAGGATCAAAGCAGTTGTGGATTGTTATAGGGGGTGATAAGACTTTTAAGTGCCGGTGTATTATCCAGATTATAAAGGATTTTATTAGCTATTATCAGTAGGTTATATTGGATTAGACTGGGTAGTTCAGGCCACCCAAGCTTGTTAAGATTGATGCAGTGGTGTGTCCTAAAAGGCAGGCCAGTGGCAAACCTAGCAATGTGATTATAACAGGTTGAGAGTTTATTAAGTAAAGTCTTGTTTAGATTAGGGAGTAGAGGGATGCATATAGAAGTGTTGAAAGTAGGTGAGAGCAAGCTATGGCAATTTTGGCTGGAGGGGTGAGGAAGGCTTTTATTCTGTAAAGTAACCCTAGTTTTTTATTGATGGTTTTGACTGATTGGTTTACATGTAGGTCAAATTTTAGGTTATTATAGATAATGACACCTAATGGTTTTGTAGAGGGGTCGGGGGAGATTATTGTACCATCATTTGCTTTTATGGTAAAGGTAAAATCAGCAGACCTTTGTGTTAGTGAGAATAACAGCATTTTAGTTTTTTTTGGGGTTTAGTAACAATCAACGTTGAGAGAGCCAGTTTTCTATAGTATTAAAGGTGGACTGCATAGCAGACCATACATTTGTAGGAGATGTAGTTGAGCAAATCAGGGTGAAGTTGTCAGCATATTGGATACAGCTGACATTTGGGATGACAGTATACAGGCTGTTAATAAAAATGGAAAACAGTAGGAGCCCTTGTATTGAGCTTTGTGGTACTCCAAGGGTGTTAGGTAGTAGGTTAGAGAGCTTGTTCTGTCAAAGAACAGCCTGCTGCCTCCCACTGAGCTAGGATTTAAACCACTGAAGGGCTTTAGAATCTAGACAGAAGGTTTGCAAGGTGTGAATCTAAAGTTGGTGGTCAACCATGTTAAATGCCTTGGAAATATCCAAGAAGAGGGCTGAGGGTATGTGATTACCATTACGATTATTGTTTATGGTGTTAGTAAAAGCTAGCAGGACTGGGGTCTATGTCATATAAATCGAACTTCCAAAATTTTGAACTTGGAAGTTCAAAATATGACAACATCAAAACCTCAGAACAGCAAATTTTTTCCCCAGGGAAAAAATTCGCTGTTCTGAAAAACACACACACAACACAGGCACACCAAAAACCTAATAAACCTACACTACACCTTACATACACAACTATCTATGCACTAACCTTAACCCAAACCCTAACCCTAAGGTCCATCACTATCGCACAATTACCTTACCCGCACCCTAACCCTAAAGTCCATCACTATCGCACACTTACCTTACCCGCGCCCTAACCCTAAAGTCCATCACTATAGCACACTTACCTTACCCATGCCCTAACCCTAAAGTTCATCACTTTTGCACACTTACCTTACCCACACCCTAACACTGAAGTCCATCACTTTCGCACACTTACCTTACCCGCACCCTAACCACAACGTCAGTCACACTAGCACACTTACCTTAACCTGATCCGTAATTTTCGTACCACAGTACAGAAAATGTCAAAGCCGCAGAAACAGCCAACCAAATTCTTTCCCTGGGAAAGAATTTGAATTTCCGTGGCTTCAACGTTTCTATTTTTTTGAACTTCCCCATTCTAACTACCAGTATTCGACCAAGTCAAAAAAGAGATGAAAGCGAACCAAAAAGCCACGAATAAACAACCAGAAGTTCGCTGGAAACTCCAAATAAGGGCTTGCAACAGAAACAGTTGAAGGAATTTATTGAATCTTCTTCTTCTGAAGGAATTTATTGAATAACGCTCACAAATTCATACGTTTTTGACACACTTCTTCTTCAGAATCTTTAGCCACATGATTCTCTCTTTACACGTCACTGCTTTTCATCTAATAACCTCAGAACTGACAGAAATCTAAACAGTGTTTTCCCAAGTTCAGCACAAAGAAACCAAACCTTTTTTCAATTTGGCAGTATTCGACATTTAAGATGGTCGATTAAATAACAGGTACCTCAGGGCTGAAGTAGTGCTGTGGTGTGGATGGAAGCCGTGTTGGGTATCAGCCATGAGGTGATTCTGGATTAGGTGGTGCATGAGTTGTCTGTGAATACATTTTTCCATAACTTTTGCAAGTGGAGAGAGTATGGATATTGGTCTATAATTGGAGAATTCAGTAGAGCTGCCTCCTTTTTGAAGTGGGATTACATAGGATATTTTCCAGATGGTGGGAATTCTAGCTTCTGTTATTGTTTGATTAATTAGTAGTGATGCTGGGTAGGCAATAACATCAGCTGATTTCTAAAGGTACTTGGCAGGGAGTTGATCAGCAGAGAGTGTGGTGGGTTTGAATTTTTTGATCAAGGTACGGATAAGTGACCTGGACACTGGCTAGAAGCTGAACGAGAGTAGGTTTATAGGGGTGGTACTATCAGCCTAGCCTGGTAGGGGTGGTTATGATTTGTGTAAATGCATGCAGGTTAATATGGGTAGATGGGGATTCTGAGGAACAGGTGCCCCAGTCTATGTTAAAATCTCCGAGTAGTAGGGTGTCTTGGGGGTAATGACATGATAACCAGTGTAGGGTATCTTCAAGTGTGGCTATATTGTTACCCTGGGGAATATACATGCATATGATGTTGATGCATTTACTTTTGTTAAGCTGTAATCTGGTGGCAAGAATTTCAGAGTTATTAATCTGAGATGGTTGAGTAACATCTATGGTCACATTCAACTCAGATTTGTAGGGTATAGCTACCCCCCTTCCTGGAAACACAATCCAGCCTGTGTATGTTATAACCATGTGGTAACACAACATTGTTGGTAGTGTTGGGTTTTAACCAGGTTTCAGATAGACAGAGAATCTCAGGGAAGTGGAGAGCCAGGAGTGCATGCAGTTCATGTACCTTATTATTTATGCTTTTAGTATTGAGATGACAGGCCAGGAGAGAGTTAGTTGGTCTACTGATTACAGTTTTGTAACTTAGGTTACAAGTAGAGGGGGTGTATATATCAGAGGTGGATGGGCCAGGGTTGGGGTGAATATCACCACCGAGTATTAGGCGAGGTCTGTGCTTAGCGATAAGCTTCAGGCGTTTGTAGTATTCTCTAGATCTAGCGCTAACGTGCCGGGGTTGGTATGCTGAAAGAGCGAACAAGGTGTTGACTTGGACCCACTAGTATTCTCTAGATCGAGGGCTAACGTGCCGGGGGTGGTATGCTGAAAGAGCGAACAAGGTGTTGACTTGGACCCACTAGTATTCTCTAGATCTAGGGCTAACGTGCCAGGGGTTGGTATGCTGAAAGAGCGAACAAGGTGTTGACTTGGACCCACTAGTATTCTCTAGATCTAGCGCTAATGTGCCAGGGTTGGTATGCTGAAAGAGCGAACAAGGTGTTGACTTGGACCCACTAGTATTCTCTAGATCTAGCGCTAACATGCTGGGGGTTGGTATGCTGAAAGAGCGAACAAGGTGTTGACTTGGACCCACTAGTATTCTCTAGATCTAGTGCTAACGTGCCGGGGTTGGTATGCTGAAAGAGCGAACAAGGTGTTGACTTGGACCCACTAGTATTCTCTAGATCGAGGGCTAACGTGCCAGGGGTGGTATGCTGAAAGAGCGAACAAGGTGTTGACTTGGACCCACTAGTATTCTCTAGATCTAGCGCTAACGTGCCGGGGGTGGTATTCTGAAAGAGGGAACAAGGTTTTGACTTGGACCCACTAGTATTCTCTAGATCTAGCGCCAATGTGCTGGGGTTGGTGTGCTGAAAGAGTGAACAAGGTGTTGACTTGGACCCACTAGTATTCTGTAGATCTAGCGCTAATGTGCCAGGGTTGGTGTGCTGAAAGAGCGAACAAGATGTTGACTTGGACCCACTAGTATTCTCTAGATCGAGGGCTAACGTGCCGGGGTTGGTATGCTGAAAGAGCGAACAAGGTGTTGACTTGGACCCACTATTATTAGCATGGCTGAAGGTTGGATGCTTTACAGCTGGGGTGATAGCATGGACTTTTGGGTACTGATAACCAATGAGAAACTGGTTTTCATACAAGGCGAGTAAATAAGTGGCCAGCAGAATGGGTAGTAAAGAAGAGCATAGCATTACAAGAGGAGGAGCATAGTAGTTAGATCTGTTGCTTTTATGGCACAACAATAGAAGATCTGATGGTAAATTTAGTGGTAAGATAGTGGGTGGAGAGAGTAGGTTAGGTGAAAGCTGATAGGATGTTATAACAGGGGATGTGTTTGAACAACTATAATTTAATGGTACTGGGGCGGGTGAGAATTGAGGAGAGGGAGGGGTACAGAGTGAGCCCAAGTGGGGCGAGGGCAAGCGGAGCAGGGCTAACACTGAATACAAGTGTACAAGGAAGGGGGGGTAGCTATACCCTACAAATCTGAGTTGAATGTGACCATAGATGTTGCTCAACCATCTCAGAGCTGTATGGTATGTATTTAGTGTTGACTTAATGGCTGTGTTTTTAAACTGTATTTTTAAACTATAGTCTTATGTCAGACTTATATCACCAATATGTGCCAGGTGATATCAAACAGGGCCACCTTACTGGCAATATTAGAGATGCTCTGGAGCCACGGTTATTGACAACAGTAAGAAACTCACAGACCATGGCAGAGAACAGATACAGCACCACTGCACCACCAACATGAAACATTGCTGCACATCTGTTTGGATCGATGCAAGGCCCATTTTTGCTGTCTAGATGTCTTTGGTGATGTCTTATAGTATGACCCTAAAACATGCAGTAAAATATTTGAAATGAGTGCAATATAACACAATATGTTGGCATACAAGCAAACATGGCATGGGATAGGCATTTGGAAACAGGATATCCAGGAGACAGTGGTGGAGGTGATGCCTACTAAGAAGCACAGAGAGGGGCCAGCCACAGAGCATGAACATGCATGACAGAGGTGGACACATTATGCTGTTGCACTAGCAAAGAGGCAGTGTCATGTTCAGAACTATTGGCCACATTAAACACTGCGTACGAGTCCACAGAGGGGATGTGGGAGAACGTTGTGAGTGAGCATGTGTCCTTAGGAATGCTGTGGTATGTAAAGTGTGGTGACTCTGGACACAGATGGGTGGCACTGGTGGGTGTCCATTATCAGATCCATCAGTGAGTACAGTATTTTTATTGGTATGTATACATTGTAACACATAAAGCTCCAAAGGTATCTTATCAAGAATATCAAGTGCCTTAAGTCCTTCAAGTATCTCCATAGATTAGTACAACTCTTGTCATACTCAATGTGTCTCACTTTCTGAGCCATGCCAAGCCAGACCCCAAAGCAAAAGGGCATACAATGTTCTGAATGCAGGGTATTCCCACCTATAGAATACGTTGTCACTACAGCTCAAAGTACTGCTCTGGCCATCTATAAGGCTAGTCTTGATGACTAGATGGGTCGACACAAATTTATATCAGGGTTATCCCATACAGCCCTGCTTGATTTGGAAGATAAGTGCTATTAAGTATTTGAAAAGGGGTGCAAGAATGTTTAAGTGTGTGTGCATAAAGGTGTTCATGGATAGGCATTTTATGGTCCCCATGACCACTTGTCCAATATAGTTCCTCCCTAACCCAAAATAACTTCACCCTAGCTTGAACTTGGTTCACTAACATCAAACTTCTTCTTAATCCCAAAAAAAAAATTGCTTTCAGCCCAGGCAGATCTCCTCCCCTAAATAGTTATTTCACCATCTACTCTAAAGAAAGCTTCACCGTCTACTCTAAAGGAAGCTTCACCGTCTACTCTAAAGAAAGCTTCACCGTCTACTCTAAAGGAAGCTTCACCGCCTACTCTAAAGAAAGCTTCACCGTCTACTCTAAAGAAAGCTTCACCGTCTACTCTAAAGAAAACTTCACCGTCTACTCTAAAGAAAGCTTCACCGCCTACTCTAAAGAAAGCTTCACCGTCTACTCTAAAGAAAGCTTCACCGTCTACTCTAAAGAAAGCTTCACCGTCTACTCTAAAGAAAGCTTCACCGTCTACTCTAAAGAAAGCTTCACCGTCTACTCTAAAGAAAGCTTCACCGTCTACTCTAAAGAAAGCTTCACCGTCTACTCTAAAGAAAGCTTCACCGTCTACTCTAAAGAAAGCTTCACCGTCTACTCTAAAGAAAGCTTCACCGTCTACTCTAAAGAAAGCTTCACCGTCTACTCTAAAGAAAGCTTCACCGTCTACTCTAAAGAAAGCTTCACCGTCTACTCTAAAGGAAGCTTCACTGCCTACTCTAAAGAAAGCTTCACCCACTCTAAAGAAAGCTTCACCGTCTACTCTAAAGGAAGCTTCACTGCCTACTCTAAAGAAAGCTTCACCCACTCTAAAGAAAGCTTCACCGTCTACTCTAAAGGAAGCTTCACCACCTACTCTAAAGAAAGCTTCACCCACTCTAAAGAAAGCTTCACCGTCTACTCTAAAGAAAGCTTCACCGTCTACTCTAAAGAAAGCTTCACCGTCTACTCTAAAGAAAGCTTCACCGTCTACTCTAAAGAAAGCTTCACCGCCTACTCTAAAGAAAGCTTCACCGTCTACTCTAAAGAAAGCTTCACCGTCTACTCTAAAGAAAGCTTCACCGTCTACTCTAAAGAAAGCTTCACCGTCTACTCTAAAGAAAGCTTCACCGTCTACTCTAAAGAAAGCTTCACCGTCTACTCTAAAGAAAGCTTCACAGTCTACTCTAAAGAAAGCTTCACCGTCACTCTAAAGAAAGCTTCACCGTCTACTCTAAAGAAAGCTTCACCGTCTACTCTAAAGAAAGCTTCACCGTCTACTCTAAAGAAAGCTTCACCGTCTACTCTAAAGAAAGCTTCACCGTCTACTCTAAAGAAAGCTTCACGTCTACTCTAAAGATAGCTTATCCGCATACTCTAAAGAAAGCTTCACCGTCTACTCTAAAGAAAGCTTCACCGTCTACTCTAAAGAAAGCTTCACCGTCTACTCTAAAGAAAGCTTCACCGTCTACTCTAAAGAAAGCTTCACCACCTACTCTAAAGAAAGCTTCACCGTCTACTCTAAAGAAAGCTTCACCGTCTACTCTAAAGAAAGCTTCACCGTCTACTCTAAAGAAAGCTTCACCGTCTACTCTAAAGAAAGCTTCACCATCTACTCTAAAGAAAGCTTCACCATCTACTCTAAAGAAAGCTTCACCGCCTACTCTAAAGAAAGCTTCACCGCCTACTCTAAAGGAAGCTTCACCGTCTACTCTAAAGAAAGCTTCACCGTCTACTCTAAAGAAAGCTTCACCGTCTACTCTAAAGAAAGCTTCACCGTCTACTCTAAAGAAAGCTTCACCGTCTACTCTAAAGAAAGCTTCACCATCTACTCTAAAGAAAGCTTCACCGCCTACTCTAAAGAAAGCTTCACCGTCTACTCTAAAGAAAGCTTCACCGTCTACTCTAGAGAAAGCTTCACCGTCTACTCTAGAGAAAGCTTCACCGTCTACTCTAGAGAAAGCTTCACAGCCTACTCTAAAGAAAGCTTCACCGCCTACTCTAAAAAAGCTTCACCGTCTACTCTAAAGAAAGCTTCACCGTCCACTCTAAAGAAAGCTTCACCGTCTACTCTAAAGAAAGCATTCAAATTATTCAACCACACACACTAAACTGTTAGGTGTAGAAATCGACAATAACCCGAGGTTCGACATCCACATAGCACAAACCATCAAGAAAGTTAACAAAAAACTTGGACTCCTCTACAGGAATAAACTGTTTATGACTAAACACACCAAAGCAGCCATCGCAAGGACTCATCTTCTATCCACCCTCCTCTGTGCCTCTCCCATCTTGACTAATCTCCACCAAACTGATGTAAATAAAATGGAATCTTGCTACAACAAGAGTGCTAAGTTTGCTACTGAAGCCTCATATAGAGCTCACCACTGTCTATCCCTTAAGCAACTTAACTGGCTTGAGTTGCCTCATACACGTCGACTCAATCAACCTCTATAGCGCACAAACTGTACTACCTTCCTGAGAAACCCCCAGCACTTCAGCATCTAATTCAGCCCCACATTCCCTCTAGAGCCTTAAGATCTGGTAACCAGAACCTCATAACTGTCATCCAACATAGAAAGGATGCTAGTAAATCCCTCTTTGCCAGCATCATTGCTAAAACCTGGAACACACTACCAAGCCAAATAACTTCTACCACATCCTTTATTCATTTCAAAATAACTCCTGAAAACCCACTATTTAAGTGGCTGGCTATGTTCATGTCACTCACCAGGCTAACTCAAACTAAGAGAATGTTTCTGTGTATAGCTAAGTATAAACAGTTCCCCTGAAAGCTTGTGAACCCGTTGATATTTACTTGAAAAAACTTATATCTGTAAAAATAATACAAATGCTGTTTTAAGTTATTATGTACCACAATGATTGTTTACTATAAGAATTGTTAATCTCTAACATATTGCGTATGTTTGCTACAAGTATGCTCTATTTTTTTTTCTCTTCTCTCATGTACTGTATTGTATTGTGGAGCTTTTCACCCTGGGCCTCCACTGAAAATGAACCTGTGTCCAGTCGGACTTTCCTGGTAAACAAATGTAAAATAAAATAAATAAATAAATGTAATGAAGGCGGAGTAGCAGCTTTTAGTAAAACAGCACCTGGGTCTAGCGCTTCACCCTTGCAAAGATGAAAATACAAAAAAAACCTAAAAGACTGATTAAAGATACCCAGACAGCTAACTTAATGAAAGCAAGACATATGAAAGCCAAACGGAAATGGAGCGCATAGTGAATACTAAACTGTAACATGCAGCATTTGTATCCGGTTTTCATCTTACACATCCACTGGAAGTTCAGTCAGATACAAATCTAAGGTTCACAGTATTTACTGCAGCAATTCATAATATAGAAAACGGAAAAAAAAACTGTCGTGTCAGGCTTTAGTACTATTAAATGAAATCTATTATCCAAAACTGACATTATTCAATGACAAATTTCAATAAGTACACATGTGGCATCTCAGACTACAAGTCACACAAAAGTCCTAACAATGAGTGAAAAGTGAAAAGTGAAAACTGAGCAGTATATCATCATACAGAATAGTTGTATAAAATCTTAGCATAACCATAGATATCCTTCTCTTCTATGTTGCAGTATTCTTAATGTGAGGGATTCCCTGCCAAAGGTGGACCCAGTGTTCAGCCAGTGCACAAAAGACTATAACTACTGCAAGCTACATGGGACATCACACATAGGCCAGCAGCTGGCATAGGCCATAAAAGTGATGTCTGTACATACCATCCTCAGAACTGAATGCCGCAGTAAGAACACCAACCTAAGGAACAAAGGAAGTAAGTATATACCTAGGGTAAAAGATGCAAACCAAGGGGAATGAAGGAGGGATATAATACTGTTATGGTAAGATTTTACACAGCTGTTTTATGTCCTTCTATTCTTATGTTGCATGAGGGAGAGTGCCAAAGCTCATGAAGAAGAAAAGGAGGGGGGAATGAACAGAGGCACTTTCTAAAAAGCCATGGAGAAGGACTCTAGCAAAGCAAGCTCTAGATTTGGAGATGCCATCCAGTTTATAATGTCTAGTGAAGGTATGAACAAAAGGCCAGGTAGCTGCTTCCAGGATGGTGTTATTATCCAATCCTTTGAAATAAGCACCTGAAAAAGCCAAAGTTCTTGTGAAATCAGTCTTAACAGTAGTAGAAAGGCTCTTACCATGAAAAACATAACAAAAGGAAATAACCTTAGAAATCCAAGCGAAAATAGTCTACTTGGAAACAAGCATTCCCAGAGCCCTGAGATGAAATGAAACAAAAAGCTGACCAGACTTCTTGATAGCCTTAGTTTTATCCAAGTAAAATCTGAGCTGCCTATGCACATCCAAGGTGTGTAGAACTCTCTCACTAGATGATTGTGGAGAGGGGAAAAAGTGGGCAAATAGACTGGTTAAGTGACAACTCATTCACAACACTGGGCATAAAAGAAGGGTTAGTACTCAAAGAAACCCTATCCTTATGGAAAACCTGGAAGGGGGAGAAGCCATCAAGAATTGAAATTTGGACACCCTTCTAGCTGAAGTGATGGCTAATAACAACACAGTCTTCTAAGTACAGTGTTGTAGGGAAGCTGTAGCTGTAGGTTCAAGTACAGTGTTGTAAGGAAGCTGTAGCTGTAGGTTCAAGTACAGTGTTGTAGGGAAGCTGTAATTGCAGGTTCAAGTATAATATTGTAGGGAAGCTGTAACTGCAGGTTCAAGTATAGTGTTGTAGGGAAGCTGTAATTGTAGGTTCAAGTACAGCGTTGTAGGGAAGCTGTAGCTATAGGTTCAAGTACAGTGTTGTATGGAAGCAGTAGCTGTAGGTTCAAATGGAGCACAGTGAGTTTTTGCAAGGCAAAACTGAGATCTCAAGGAGGAGGAACAGGTGTCCTGGGAGGTCTTATGTGAAGGATGTCTTTAAGGAAGAGTTTAATCTCCAATTTAGAGGCCAAAGGATGAGACAAAGTCAGACAAGCAGAAATGGTTGACAGATGACCTTTCACGCCAACCCAGCCTTCGGCAGTTCACACAAGTAAGATAAAACCAGAGCTACATGTACAGAAAGTGGGTCCAGTTTATGAGAAAGACACCAGATTGAAAACCTTTTCCATTTAGATAAGTAGGATTTCCTAGTACTGGATTTCCTGGCCTTTGCAGAACTCTAAGCACATCCTATGAAAAGAGGTGTCTGAATGGAATCAGATAACTGTCACCCACAGTTTCAGATGTAGGGTTGACAGGTGTGGGTGTATGAAAGATCCCTTGTCTTGTGTGAGAAGATCCACCCTATGAGGTAACTTGTGATAATTGCCCTTGACTAAATGCAGAAGAAGAGGGAACCAATGCTGTCCTGGCCAAAAGGGTGTCACCAGCAGGATTTTTGGTTTGCCCTACTGAGCAAGATTTTCTGAATAAGAGGGAAGGGGGAATGCATAAAGAAATATTCCCTTCCAAGAAATTGAAAGGGCATCCACCTTCTAGACCAGAGGTCCTGGGACTCTGGCACAAAACTATTGAAGTTAACTGTTCAAAAAGGAGTGGAGAATGTACAGAAACACATCCCTGTGAATAATGCATTCATGGGATTGAGTCATGGACCTGCTCGGAGTGGCTGCCACTACATTCTGTTTGGAGGAGATGTACACTGTCTGAAGGGAGACCTGGTACCGAGTTGCCAATTCCTATGTCAACAGGGCTAGCCTGCACAGAAGGTATGACCCCCCCTCCCCATTTGTTTACATAGCAAAGAACTGTGGTGTTGTCTGTAAACAGTTTTAAAGGATCTGGATGAAAAAGAGAGTGAAACGTCTGTAGTGCCAACGGTGGTGCTCTCATTTCCCTTATTTTTATGTGCTCCTTTCTTTGAGAAGGGGACCAAAGGGGAGGTGTACTCCAAGGGGGAGATAATCAGAATCAGAGCAGAGTAGGCCAACTCATCCTCTAAGGAATCCTCGTCTTCAGAAGAATACTGCACTCTGATCCTTTTCTGTGGTGAAGAAGTTAGAGGACAAGGAAGGGAAACCCCTGAGGAAGGTTTAAGAGCCATAAAGGCATTGAACAAGCCTTGTGTGAAAACTTGCTAATCAGCAGGTGGATACTGAGGAGCAGAAACAAGTTTGGTTTTCTGCTTCTTTTTAAGAGGAACATCAGCGCTATGAAAGGTGGAGAGACTAGATGTAGGCCTACATTCAATGATGTTTGTTAGTACGCCCTCCATTGCTAAAATTTGCCAAATACTTCAAAGGATTTCTGAAATGATAAGCCTCAGTTCCACCTGTTCATATGAAGCAGACATCTGCAAAGCTTCCGAGGACATGCCAATGGCAGGATCCCTTGCAGCCTCGGATGTGGTACCTGCCTTAGATGGGTCTTCGAGCCTTCATCAGCCTCAAGTGAGACATCTGGAATGGTAGGCACAGCTGCAGCTTCCGGCCTAATTTTCTTAGTCTTCTTCATAGCAGGCTCAGCAGAAAACCCCAACATACCCACCATAACATCATGCACTAACTTTTTCAATCTCTGCTTCTCAAAATAAATATTAAGAGAGGAAAGGTGGCTATGTAGGGTCTTAAGAATGAGAGCTTTAGAGACAGGGCATGACTTGGTTATGGTTGGGCCCTAAGCAGAAGAGATACTGATTGTGACTATCTTTACGTGGAATTTATCTTCCACACTGGCATTTGTCCTTTTTGTATGACATGTAACCTCACAACAAATAAGTAGTAGCAAAATATAAAAAACACACACACACAGACACACACACACTCTCACTACACACACACACACACACACACACACACACACACACACACACACACACACACACACACACACACACACACACACACACACACACACACACACACACACACACACACACACACACACACAGCTTAGTGATAAAGCTATGCATGCCTAAAAATCACAACATAAGTACAATCTCCAGCTGACTGCACTGGTCAATAGCTACAATTTCACTATAAAATATCAAACTGTTTCAGGGACTGACAATTTTTTAAAGCATTTGTTGACCAGAAGAAAGATTGAGTGCATGTTTCTGGTCCCATGATGCATCTGGTGAAGCACAGAAATACTCCCCAGATATAGCCAGCAAGCTGGCTGTCATCTGTGCCATGCTGTACAACACGATTGTGCAGAAACAGGCTGGTCAGCTGAATGACATGCTCTTTTAGGACCTGTCTTAGACAGTAAAGCAGCAGGAGAGGACAGCAAGGTGCACCAGAATGACACACATGCCGGAAGAGCCCCCCACCAGAGATGAGCAGACTGCACAATTGGCCATAATAATCAAAAAAGTGAAACTGTCAGAAAGACACAGAATAAACACAATCGATCCAGTTTTACTATCAGGTTACTCTGGTCAGTGCATAGTGCAGTCACACTGTGCATCGGATATTACATCAATACAATGTGCACAGGTGGCAGGGAACACAATACAAGACTATTAACACAAACTGTGTGAGCGCAGGATACATATAGGGTGGAAACACGTAAAGGGGCTGAGGATCTGGACTCCAGTGACTTAGATGTGAGGAGCACCAGGATGTCAGGCCTTGTGAACACCTGTGATAGGAATGGGGTGTCACTGCATGATCTTTACCCTTATTTAGTGTGCTGGTGATGAACACCAGGACTTGTGACTTCCTGGGGCAGATATAAGGTGATATTGTGTTACTGGATCTGGATGCAAACCCTTATGCATGCCCATGTTTGGGATGCCACAGTTCCAGACAATAATGTTGTGTGTACTTCCTGTAAAAGCACTGGTAAACATCCACTGTGGCTACTGCACCCTACTCCAGTCTCAGCAAAACCCTGTAAGTGCTGCCATACAATCCTATACACACAGGTGCTAACTGAAATAGCACTTGTCACCTGAGCCCTCATTGCACAGATTACTTCCTGATCACGCCCTGATATCTGCACTCCATGTCTTTAAAGAACTCACAATGCTGGGAGCCAGTGTCCTCATGAATACCCTGCAGCATACTTATCAGCTCCAATGCAGACTGCATGGCAGCTGGTTGTGCCGGAGTGACATTCCTGCAATTTTGCTTTATCCCCACCCCTACCTGCAATTCCTGGACCAAATGAGAGCTGTGATGCTGTTATCAGTAGCCTGTGTTAGACAATACCTATATCAGAAGCAATGTGCCGTGTATAAGAATCTACCTGTTCCCATAGGAGACAAACATATGAGGGCATTATACTCAGGAAATTTATATTTCTGACGGAATGTCCTCCTTGTGTTGAGGGCACTTCGCTACCAAGGAGTGACAGAAATAGTGGCATTCTTTCCCCAGACTGAGTCCTGACCATGTATTTAAGCATCATCACTGGAGGCGCATATAATGATGATGTCAGCCCTTTCTCCAGCCTCTCACATTGTCATATGATCTTCGATTAGTTATAACTGTGAATCCAGAGCATAGAGAACAGCATGGTGATCACAGTAATATATACTACTAGGGTGCCAATACAGAGCAAGGCTATTCATGCAGAAAATGACAATGTAGTCAAAATTACTTTCAGTAGAGAAACAATATTATTTCCTGTATAAGGTGCCTAAGAAGACAGCTGTGCACTGTACAGGCTGGGTTGCTCTCGTACACTTAGGTTGTTTTAACAACAGGATAGAAAATGACATATTCTAAATTATCTCTGTTAACCACTGTAACACAAGTGTCAGCATAATCCAACACTAAAAATCAATTTCTTAAAATTAGTACAATTTTCAGAGAGCTTCGTAAAACATTGAGAGTATCTTTGACATCTTGACTTCATGCATCTGTTTATTCATAATGGCTGTTACTCCCCTGGTTGTTATCCCCCCTTCTCTGGCCTTGTTGCGTCTTCCCTCTGTAACAATTTTTATATATATTGAAAAAAAGTGAGTGGGGGGGGGCATAATAGTTAAGGTCTTAAACTCACAGATACAAGGTACACACTTGATTCTGACCTTGGGTTGTTGGCTAGGCTTTTTGTTATAGACTGTAGACTAATAACCTAGTATTTACCCATGAACCCATGAACCTATGAACCAATGAACCCATAACCTATGATCAGACTCAGTACCATTTACATTAATGGTAAATTCTGTTCAATACAAATTATTTTTATGGTCTTAATATGTCAATTAATTTTAAGTGTCACTTGAAGAGGCTGAATGTTAGGTCACGTGACCAGGGAATCCAGTCACTGCAACTGAGTTTCTAAAGAGATAGCTGAATGAATTTTATCAGACAAATGAAGTCTCAGTCCCGCTGACAGTGATTGGAGATGAAAAATATACTTTAATAAAAATTAAGTGTAGGTTCAGTCCTCACTTCTTCACATTGTTGGTGACATTTGCTTTTTCTGTTTTTAGTTGTACGCACCTTTGAGGAGCCTGACAAAATTTTTTACTGGATTTACTGAAGCATGGTTGTAGCATGAATGTCTCTGAATTATGACTTCACTCACACCAGAAGATCGATATGCAGCTTGTGCATGCAGTATGCATCATCTGGTGATGTATCACAATGCATGTGCAGGACTTGTTTGTGGCTGCGTGTCAAACAGCTATGTTACACAAAGCTGGGATTCTCCTAATTCAAAAAAACATGTAGTGATACATGCCTCTGTCCACAATCTTGCAGTGGATCATGGCAGGAGTGCTGCTTGTTCTAAATCAAGAAGGGCTCCTGTGTGATGCATGAAGGAAACCACAATTTTCTTTCACTTCCTGGTGCGGACTACAGAGACAGGATGTTGGATGTGAAAATGGCCCAGTTAAAAAAGGGTAATTCTTGGTAATACCCACATTGCACATTAATAATGTTTACATGTATTCCTCGGACTACAAAACAGTGCAAGCATCTGATTCAACAACAACATTGCCATGACATAAAATTATTAGTGTCAGAGGTCGAACAGATGGCGGACTTGCCCTTAGTGCAGAAGACTGTGGGTTTTATTCTTATGGCAGGTAGATGGAGTGCTGACTTTATAACAACATTGCCCTCATGTGAAAGTATGTATTTAAACCCATTTTTCATGCTGACTGCACATCTGTCAGTCAAGTAGCTATTGGTACTGACTGTACTGTTGTACACTTTGATCTTACATATACATGTGATGACAGGGAGCTGAACTGTATGGGTTGCTGCAAGAGGTAGCAAAGACTGAAAGCATGGCAGTACGAGAATGATTGGCATATAATTTACAGTAAACTGTACATCAATTAAATCTTAAAGTACATTTATACCGACTTCCCTACTGTCTCCCCTAAGCAGGTCCATTTGAAGAGGAAGGTGACATTCAGGCACTTCCACCAGAGACCATTGCTGTTGCAGGCCAGCTGGTTTCAGTGATGGTACGGGACACCCTCACTGGAGAGGTGAGAAGGCCACAATCCAGCATGCATGCAGCTCTGTCCCATTTCCTGTGGTTGTCTAACCACAGTTGCAGCAGTTGACAGAGGTGGTGATACAAAGAAATCTGGATGACTGTTTCAGCTGTATTGAAGGACTTCTGTAGCAGACTACAAACTCACTCATCTATGTGTCTACCATCACGCTACAAGATGGTACCCATGCCCATGACAGGCCATATGTTCCATGCATATTCATCTGTTGCTGATTCTGAGCAGGTTGATGTCCTTACATTCACTGCTGCAATATTCTCAGCATATGGCATTCCCTGCAGTGGAAGCCCAATGTCTAGCCAGTTTACCAAAGACTCATGTTGCTTTAAAGGTACGCTGAACGTGATCCAGTGATCCAAACACTCCCTGTGTAGCGTAGGGCATAAAGGTGATATTCAGGCCTACCACAGATAGAATCTCTTTGCTGCCAGTTGGAATGTATCTTTTCGCCATTGTTCTGTTTACCTGAATCCATTTTCTGCCAGATGAATGCATTTTCATTCTCCAGTGACTACATACGAATGTCTGCTGACTTCTTTGCAGCTGCAAATAAGTGCCCTGTTGTTTTTTTTTTTTTTGTCGTCTTTTGTGCTCCTTGGGGTTAATGTCATCCAGGAAGGAGATTCATGTCCATACGTCTTGTTCAATTTGTCAGGCGTTCATGCCGAAAACGTTTTGTCGTAGACTTTCTTCCCTTTCCTTGTATCTTGAGAACCAGCATCTTAAGCTTCTCGCTAAAAGTACACTGGAATGAATCTCCCACCCTGAGGGTCAGCCGGTAGGGAAGCAGGTGAAAAAGGTATGACCGGAATCTTCCACTGTCCAGTCTCTGCCAGGCGCTTCTCCTGAGGTCATTACAAACCTGGAAGCTCACCCAGTTTGTTATCAGACTTCTCTGCCATGATCATGTTGGAGGCCAGTGAGGATCTGGCTGGTGGCAAGTCTGAAGAGCCTTTCCATGACAAATGCTTTAACTCGGCAGTAGCTGCAGGCTCAAAGAGGTTGTAGAGTAAGTTTTCCAACACAAAATTGAGATCCCAAGCAGGAGTAGGAGCTCTCATTGGGGGTCTTATATTCTTTGCCCCTCTAAGAAATTGCTTAACCCAAGGGATGAGAGAATAAAGGAGGTCACAATCATAGTGAGCAGAAATGGCTGCAGCATGGATCTTTATTGAGGAGAAAGACAAACCCTTGTCCAATAACTCAGTAAGATATTGAAGAGCAACACTTAAATCAGGTTTGGAGACATCAAAGTCCTTTCCTTTGCTCCAAATAAAATCTCCTCCATTTATCAGCGTAAACTTTCCTGGTACTAGGCCTCCTGGCCTCCAAAATAACATTCAAAACTTGTTGTGGAAGCTGAGACCTCAGAGTCTAAAATAGAATATGCCAGGCTGTTAGATGTAGAGTCTGAATCTTGACATTGAGGAAGTGACTGTCCTCTTGTGACAAAAGGTGCGGAATCAAAGGCAGAGGCCATGGAGGTTCTTACTAAGCTCCTCAGTAGTAGGTACCAGTGTTGTCGAGGCCAATCCGGTGCTATCAAAATCATGGTTGGCTTGTTTTGTCTGGTCTTCAAGAGTACCTTGGGAAGAAGAGGCAGAGGTGGAAAGGCATATACATGCAGATTGTTCCAACTGAATGATAGGCGTCCACCTTCAAGCTGTGTGATGAAACCTTTTGTGCAAAACTTTGGCAACTGGTAATTTAGTGGAGAAGCGAACAGATCTATGTCTGGAGTTCCCCATAACACTGTCAACTGCTGAAATACATGAGGATCCAATTTCCACTCGTGAGGATCCACTATTTGTCTGCTCAATACATCTGCTAAGGAGTTCTGTGCTCCTGGTAGAAACCTTGCCTGAAGATTGAGGTGTAGATTGAGAGCAGTTTCCCACAGAATCATCGCTTGCCTGCAAAGAGGGTAAGAATGGGTTGCCCCCTGCTTGTTGATGTACCACATGACAGTAGTGTTGTCTGTTTGAATCAACACCTGCCCTGGGTGAAGTAAATCTTTGAAAGCCATCAATGCAAACTGGACTGCTAACATTTCCTTCAAGTTGATATGCAAATGTTGGAGTTTGACAGGCCACGTGTTTGCACCCATTTTCCATTGAGGTGTGCTCCCCAAGCCTTGTCCGAGGCATCTGTCGTTAGAATCTGACTCACCTCTGGCCGGGTCACAGAGAGTCCCTTGTTTAGGTGACATTCCTGAGCCCACCACAAAACTCCTTCAATGCAAGGTATTATCTGAATGACAGTGTCTAGATCTTGGCAGTGCTGTGTCCATACATTTTTGAGATACCATTGAAGCTTACTCATATGCAATTTGGCATTGGGAAGCACCAGAATACAAGATGCCATGAACCCCAAGGCTTGAAAGACTGTCCTTGCAGTCAGCCCGGACCGTAGAGACATTTGATGGAAATAAAGAGAAAGGCTTCTTTGTTTGTCCGGGGTCAAAAGGCCATCTGGGAAGCTGTATTCAGTCTCACACCCAGAAAGCACATGTCCTGAGAGGGTACTAGACTGGACTTTGTTTCATTCACAGAATACCCTAGGCATCTTAACACTGCCATCACATACTGTAGATGATGAAGAAGTTCGTCCTTTTCTTGTGCAATAATCAGGCAATCGTCCAAATAAGGATAAATCTGTATTCCTCTTAGTCTGAAAAATGCTATCACTGGAGCCAGAACCTTTGTGAACACTCTGGGCACAGTAGATAAGCCAAAGGGCAATGCAGAGAACTGATAATGTAAATTTCCAGCCAGCATGAGTACCTCCTGCAACTGGGCCTGATAGGAACATGAAGGTAAGCCTCTTTGAGATCCAGAGTAACCATCCAGTGATCTTTTCCCAACAGAGGTAAAGTTGTTGTAAAGTCAGCATCTTGAACTTTGGAATGTCCAGGTAAGTGTTGAGGATAGATAAATCCAAAATTGGTCTCCACGTGTTCCCTTTCTTTGGAACTAGAAACAGGCGAGAATAAAATCCTAGGCCCACTTCTGACAGAGGAACTGGCTGTATAGCTCCTATATGAAGAAGTAAAGAAATTTGTCTGCGACCTCTATCCTTTGCCGAGGAGGGACGTCTGGCATGCCTTTGAAAGGAGGCATGGTATGGAAATAGAACTTGTAACCTCGGTTTATAATGTCCAATACCCATTTGTCCTGGGTGACTAAATGCCAATTTTGCTTGAAAAGAGCCAACTTTCCTCCCAAAGGAGCTGCCAGGCAAGAAGAATCTGGCAGCTGGAAATGTAGGTCATTGGGCCTGTTCACGAAAGGACTGGCCCTGCCCTCACCAGCAGATTGAGCAGGCGAACTCCATTGTCTCGGCCTGAAAGTACTCTGAGCTCTGCCCCTACCACGCCTAGATCTACCCCTAGACTGAGAATCAGAAGAAGAATCGTCCACCCCTTAGTAGGCCAATTTCTACTAAACTTTGGAGGTTGTACCTGCAAAAAATCTTTAACAGTCTGCATAGACTTAGCCTTGTCTTCCATTTTCTTTAAGACTGACTCCACAGGAGGACCAAACAAAACTTCAGACTGTAAAGGTGCATCCAGAATTCTAGACTTAACATGCTCAGACAAATTCTGATCCTTAAGCCAGGCGTGCCTACGAATAACTGAACCAGTGGCAGCCACCCTAGAAGAAGCCTGTAAAGCATCAAAACCACATTGCAAAGAGTGCTTACCCACCTGTTCAGAAACATGCACTACATCCTGCAATTCTTTACACTCTATGCCCTCTGCCAAAGCATCCACTTTAGACCTTAGCTGAGAAAGGAGGAAATTCTGATACTTCAACATATGAAACTGGCAGTTCAAAGCTCTCATTGCTAAAGTAGAAGAGGTATACACCTTCTTACCCCATCTATCCAAAGCTCTAGCTTCCTTATCCAGAGGAACCAGTTCTTAACAACAGAGGCTCTAACACCCTTAGGCCCCTGACTAATAGTTTCTGGGTCTGCCCTAGGACTCTTATACAGATATTTATGAGCCTCAGGCACCCTGTAATACCTGTCCGGTTTAGCTGGGGCAGGAGGCACAGGATCTGGATTAAGGGAAGCTTCCGAAAAAACATCTGAAACAACATCCAAAACCGGAGGTATAGCTAAGGGTCTATGCTGTGGTAAAAACAAGAACTCCCTAAGTCTCTTCCGTGAATCAGAGTAATCCTGTCCCTCCCACTGAAAATGCTCCCTCATGGAATGCAGAGTTTCTGAAAATGAAAAATCCTCTGGAGGAGAAGCAGAAGGAGAGGAATCCTCTGCATCAGAATCTGAATAAGGAGGGAAATCTTGAATGTCTTCAGCAGAAGACTCTGAATCATCTGAGGCCTGCTCCAAACTTTCCAACTCTGGCTCCATCCTGGGCCTTTTATCAGGGGGGGGAATAGAACCTCTAATTAAAGTAATCAAATTCTCTGCCATTTTAAGCATGTGCTTTTTAGGCACAGACCCTGAAGAACCAGAAGTGACACCAGAGGAAGGCAAGACAGACCTGCCCTTAGAAGGAGCCTTAGAAACAGTAGCAGAAGGCCTAACCACCTTAGGCATAGAAGGGAGAATAGTAACCTGAGGCCCTTCAGCCTGACCTGCCTCCTGAGAGGCCACATCCTGTAAAATCAAAGTTTCCCCTGGGACTCCACAGAAACTTCAGCGGATCCACCTGTTCGCTGTAGCTTCTAAAGGTCCGGCATCAAGCGGATGAATCATCCTGCCTAGGCTTTAAAGATTTGTCTTTGCGCTTCTTAGTAGAAGCAGGTGGAACATCCGGCGGCATATTATAATTACACCTCTTGCCAAAGACTAACCTAGCGCAATCTAACCTCCGTTTTATAGTGCGCTTATTAAACCTAGCACAAAACCGACACCCGACTACGTCGTGCTCCGGTCCCAAACAAGGAATACAAAGCGAGTGGTAATCCCTATGCGGTATCTGTTTCCCACAAAAAAATACAATTATTCACTTTTTCTGACATCCGGTAGAAACTGAGGCAAGAAAAACAAAAATATTCCCCAGCGGGTACTTAGCCCAACTTGGTATCGGTCTGAAACTCCGAAAATGAAAAATTTCAGAACGCCGAATGGCACTTGCAACACTGCTTCTGCACTGGACCATGCGGCAAAAAAGACTGAGGATATGACGTCGGTCATGCGCCTTTATACCCTGACGCTCTGATGTCAGATCTAAGCGCCCATGACCGACGTCAGCCTAATACTTTGGTATTCGGGCCGACCGAGGACAGCGGACTACCCATAAGTAAGGACTGCAGCAATGTGAGATGAAGAACATCCACAATTTTCTTTCACTTCCTGGTGTGGAATACAGAGACAGGATGTTGGATGTGAAAATGGCCCAGTTAAAAAAGGGTAATTCTTGGTAATACCCACATTGTACATTAACAATGTTTACATGTATTCCTCGGACTACAAAACAGTGCAAGCATCTGATTCAACAACAACATTGCCATGACATAAAATTATTAGTGTCAGAGGTCGAACAGATGGCGGACTTGCCCTTAGTGCAGAAGACTGTGGGTTTTATTCTTATGGCAGGTAGATGGATTGCTGACTTTATAACAACATTGCCCTCATGTGAAAGTATGTATTTAAACCCATTTTTCATGCTGACTGCACATCTGTCAGTCAAGTAGCTATTGGTACTGACTGTGCTGTTGTACACTTTGATCTTACATATACATGTGATGAGAGGGAGCTGAACTGTCTGGGTTGCTGCAAGAGGTAGCAAAGACTGAAAGCATGGCAGTACGAGAATGATTGGCATATAATTTACAGTAAACTGTACATCAATTAAATCTTAAAGTACATTTATACCGACTTCCCTACTGTCTCCCCTAAGCAGGTCCATTTGAAGAGGAAGGTGACATTCAGGCACTTCCACCAGAGACCATTGCTGCTGCAGGCCAGCTGGTTTCAGTGATGGTATGGGACACCCTCACTGGAGAGGTGAGAAGGCCACAATCCAGCATGCATGCAGCTCTGACCATTTCCTGTGGTTGTCTAACCACAGTTGCAGCAGTTGACAGAGGTGGTGATACAAAGAAATCTGGATGACCGTTTCAGCTGTATTGAAGGACTTCTGTAGCAGACTACAAACTCACTCATCTATGTGTCTACCATCACGCCACAAGATGGTACCCATGCACATGACGGGCCATATGTTCCATGCATATTCATCTGTTGCTGATTCTGAGCAGGTTGATGTCCTTACATTCACTGCTGCACTATTCTCAGCATATGGCATTCCCTGCAGTGGAAGCCCAATGTCTAGCCAGTTTACCAAAGACTCATGTTGCTTTAAAGGTACGCTGAACGTGATCCAGTGATCCAAACACTCCCTGTGTAGCATAGGGCATAAAGGTGATATTCAGGCCTACCATAGATGGAATCTCTTTGCTGCCTGTCGGAATGTATCTTTTCGCCATTGTTCTGTTTACCTGAATCCATTTTCTGCCAGATGAATGCATTTTCATTCTCCAGTGACTACATACGAATGTCTGCTGACTTCTTTGCAGCTGCAAATAAGTGCCCTGTTGTTTTTTTTTTTGTCGTCTTTTGTGCTCCTTGGGGTTAATGTCATCCAGGAAGGGTACATGCCAGTGTGGGAGACTGATTCCCTATAAAGACCACCACGATAAGTATATTTTTTGTCTAGGAGATTCATGTCCATACGTCTTGTTCAATTTGTCAGGCATTCATGCCGAAAACGTTTTGCCATAGACTTTCTTCCCTTTCCTTGTATCTTGAGAACCAGCATCTTAAGCTTCTCGCTAAAAGTACACTGGAATGAATCTCCCACCCTGAGGGTCAGCCGGTAGGGAAGCAGGTGAAAAAGGTATGACCGGAATCTTCCACTGTCCAGCCTCTGCCAGGTGCTTCTCCCGAGGTCATTACAAACCTGGAAGCTCGCCCAGTTTGTTATCGGACTTCTCTGCCATGATCATGCTGGAGGCCAGTGAGGATCTGGCTGGTGGCAAGTCTGAAGAGCCTTTGCAGGTGTCTATCTCAGATGTTCAAAGGGTACCATTTTTTTCTGAGGGGAGTTCAGCTGTTTTTAGTCGAGGAAGAAGTTCCTACTATGGTTCTCGACTGTTGTCCTGGGTCTGAGCCTTTTCAGTTTTTTGGAGGGGGCGCTCCCTTAAAAAAGGAACAAAAACCTAAACATGTCTCTTCTGCTCCTAGGGATTCATAAAGTGACTGGCAGGCCTTTAACTCAGGGGCTATTAATTGCTTTAATGTTGTTAAAGCCTCCTCGGGGGGTTTCAGTTCCTGCTCCTCCTTGGTCCTTTACTCTCCTCAAAAGGCCTAGAGAACAGGATTCTTCTGAGGATGAGTCAGATTCTGATGACAAATCCCTGACTTATTCTACTCAGATTCCTTCTCCTTTGGACTATGGGTCAGAGGAGGAGGAGTCTATTACTCCTGATGTTCCTCTGGAGGAAATTTTCTTTGGGGACATACTCAGTAGGATAATGGATTTTTTTTAGCTGGGATTGTGCTAAGATCTCTGATATCCATAAGAGGTACTATGAGTTGTGCAGTTCGAATCCCCTAAGCCTGTGACTATTCCTCCTGTTTTGCCTGCTTTGCTGGATGCTTTTTCCAATGCCTGTCGTACATCTGATTTTCTGTCCCTGCTCACAAACCTGAAAGGTTTCATACGGTGCCTGAGAAATGTTATTTTTTATATAAATGTTCTGTTGCTGACCCCTCTGTAGTGTCTGTAGCCTGTGATAAGCCATCTGAATTGCTTCCTTCGCCCAAGTTATTGTCTTCTGACAAGGACAGCAGAACTATTGAAAAGTTGGGTAAGAAGGTTTACACTTCTGCTACCCTAGGTCTTAGGGCTATTAATTATCAGACCCATACGTCTAGGTATGTGTTGGCTCTTCTTTCTCAAGCCTGTCAACTTATTTCTGATTTTCTGGACTCTGAGGGTAAAACTTTTTGTTCTTTCCTTGCTAGGGACCTCCTGTCAAGTCATTCATCATTCTATTAAATGTAGTTATGATGTGGCAGATGCCTGCCTGTTCTAGGGCTGCTGTTTTTGGTTCTATTAAATGTAGTTATGATGTGGCAGATGCCTGTTCTAGGGCTGCTGTTTTTGGTTCTATTAAATGTAGTTATGACGTGGCAGATGCCTGTTCTAGGGCTGCTGTTTTTGGTTCTATTAAATGTAGTTATGATGTGGCAGATGCCTGTTCTAGGGCTGCTGTTTTTGGTTCTATTAAATGTAGTTATGATGTGGCAGATGCCTGCCTGTTCTAGGGCTGCTGTTTTTGGTTCTATTAAATGTAGTTATGATGTGGCAGATGCCTGTTCTAGGGCTGCTGTTTCTGGTTCTATTAAATGTAGTTATGATGTGGCAGATGCCTGTTCTAGGGCTGCTGTTTTTGGTTCTATTAAATGTGGTTATGATGTGGCAGATGCCTGTTCTAGGGCTGCTGTTTTTGGTTCTATTAAATGTAGTTATGATGTGGCAGATGCCTGTTCTAGGGCTGCTGTTTTTGGTTCTATTAAATGTAGTTATGATGTGGCAGATGCCTGTTCTAGGGCTGCTGTTTTTGGTTCTATTAAATGTAGTTATGATGTGGCAGATGCCTGCCTGTTCTAGGGCTGCTATTTTTGGTTCTATTAAATGTAGTTATGATATGGCAGATGCCTGTTCTAGGGCTGCTGTTTTTGGTTCTATTAAATGTAGTTGCGATGTGGCAGATGCCTGCCTGTTCTAGGGCTGCTGTTTTTGGTTCTATTAAATGTAGTTATGATGTGGCAGATGCCCGTTCTAGGGCTGCTTTTTCTTGTTCTATTAAATGTGGTTATGATGTGACAGATGCCTGCCTGTTCTAGGGCTGCTGTTTTTGGTTCTATTAAATGTAGTTATGATGTGGCAGATATCTCTTCTTGCGCTGCTGTTTCTGGTTCAGTGATGAGGAGGTAGTCTTGGCTTAGGATGCAACCTCACCTGATGATATTAAGGCTAAGTTGACGGATGCTGCTCTGGATTCTAAGCTTTTGTCTGGGGAAGCTGCTGCTGGTTTAAGTCCATTCAGGAAAAGGGAAAGGCCTTACAAGAGTTTAAATGTTTGTTTCTCCTGTGCCTAAATTTCACAGAAACTATTCCACTAAGCCCCCCTTTATTTGTAGGAGTCCTGCCCCTCTACTAAAGTAAGAAGAGTGGCAAATGGCTCCCCCTGCTAAGGTTCCTCAGTTTTCGTGGACTCTGAAGCCTTCCTTTCCAGACAAACCAGGTGCTGCATGACTATCCATCCCTTTGCAGCCACATTCCTCTTTCTCTTCCTGTTTGACTTCTGAGAACTCAGATTTTTGTGTTCTGTCAAGGGGTACTTCATGGTGTGGAAATCCTGTACTCCTTGTATGGGTGTTCCTCAACCTTCTCGGGAACAACTTTTCTTTTTCCCAGGGGTTCTTCAAAATCTCTTTACACAGGGTTCTACTCAAGAGGTGCCTGTGTCTCAAAGGGGGGAAAGGGTTCTACTCCAGGCTGTTTGTAGTGCCCAGGAAATAGGGCACTTGGAGACCTATTTTAGACTCCTCTCACTAAACACTTTTCTAAAAGTCTCTTAATTTCGGAAGTGTTCCTTCAGATTGTTTCCTCTCTTACTCCCTCAGGTCTATATGGTGTCTCTGGATCTCAACGATGCTTATCTCCCTATTCTGATCCATCCACTTTTTATGAAATTTTTGCATTTTCTGTTGTTTTCTGGCATTTTCAGTTCTCTGCTTTGCCCTCTGGCCTTTCTACTGCCCCAAGGGTGTTCACCAAATGCCTTGTGCCTGTGATTGCTTTTTGCAAGCTTCAAAGGATCCATACATTTCCTTACTTGGATGACCTGTTGATTCAGGCATCCTCTCCAGAGACCTTTTGCAAAATCTTCTTTTAACCGTTGCCCTTCTTCAGAGTCTGGGGCACATACATTTCAAAAAGTCTTCTCTGCCCCCTCCAAAGACCTTAAGTGTCATCTCCTTTGTTCAACTTCTCCTTCCTCTGGGTGCCATTATCGCCTGGGAGTTTCTGAGAGCTCTGGGTTTTATGGAATCCACCATCCTAATGCTCTCGCTGGCTAAATGTCACAGGAGAAGCTTTCAGTGGTTTCTGAAGTCAGTGTGGCTTCAACATGCATATCCTGTAGTCTTTGTAGTTCCTTTTCTTCCTTGTCACAGACAGGAACTTCACTGGTGAATTCAGCAGTTGTCTCTGAATCCAGGGATTCCTTTTCATCCCCCTCTTCCCTCTCAGGAGCAGTTGTCTCTGAATCCAGGGATTCCTTTTCATCCCCCTCTTCCCTCTCAGGAGCAGTTGTCTCTGAATCCAGGGATTCCTTTTCATCCCCCTCTTCCCTCTCAGGAGCAGTTGTCTCTGAATCCAGGGATTCCTTTTCATCCCCCTCTTCCCTCTCAGGAATTGTTCACAGACTCTTCATACATGGGATGGGGGATGACATTTGGCTCCCTAAATGTTAGTGGGTGTGGTCGCCTTGTCAGCAGAAGGAACACACCAATGTCAAAGAGATGAGAGCTCTTCTGCTTGCTCTTCAGACCTTTCATCCTCTTTTCTCTTCAGGGCCTCTCAAGGCATTCACAGACAACACCACAACGATGTGGTGCACCAACACACAAGGAGTAGTGAGATCTTATCTTCTTTGCCGGTTCGCACTTTTGGTGTGGGATCTTGCTGTCAGTTATCAAGTGACTCTTCAGGCAATTTATATCCCTTCTGGTCAAAACATTGTGGCAGACACTTTGAGCAGGTCCTTAACTCAGTGCTACAAATGCATGCTTCACAGGGATGGGTTTCTGGACATAATCCACCAGTGGGGTACTCCTCAAGTGGGTCATTTTACCTCCCCTATGAACAGACAACTTCCTCTGTTTTGTGCTAGAGTCCCAGGTGCTTTGGTGTGGAAGGCAAACACCTTTCTCCTTTTCTTGAAAGTGGATGTTTCTTTATGCATTCCCTCCCCTTCCTCTCATTCCCAAACTCCTGCTCAAAATTCAACAGGATGCTCCCAAAATCTTGTTGGTGACTCCTTTTTGTCTACAACAGCATGAGTTCCCACTTCTTCTGCATTTAGCCAGGAGCAATCATCACAAGTTACCTCACAGGGTAGATCTACTCTCACAAGACAAGGGATCTCTCATCCATTCCCACCTGTCCACGCTCCTCCTGATACTGTGGATGACAGGATTTTGATTCCGCAAAGACACCTTTTTTCTAAGGATGGGCTGCAAGTCCTGCAGGAGGTCAGGAAATGTATTACTAGGAAATCCTACTTATCCAAATGGAAGAGGTTTTCTATTTGGTATCTCTCATAACCTGCCCAGTTACTGTGGATGTTCCTTTGGCTCTCTCCTACTTGTGCGAGCTGCTCAATGCTGGTTTGGCCTATTCTTTTATTAAGGCCCACTTATCAGCCATCTCTGCTTGTCTACCTTTTTCTCCTCCTTTAGCTTCTAGATTTTAGGTGAAACAATTTCTTAAAGGCATTGTTAATATTAGACCTCCCAGGAAGCCTGTTCCTCCTATCTGGGATCTTAATTTTGTTTTGCAAAATTGACTCAGGCTCCTTCTGAGCCTGCTGCTTCAGCTTCCTTGCAGCATTGTTCCTGGAAGACTGTTTTTTTGTTAGCTCTTACTTCTGCCAGATGGGTGTCTAGTTGGAGGCCCTTACGGCTTATCCCCCTTTTTGGTCTTTCATGAGGACAGGGTGTCCTTGTGCAATTCCCCTTCTTTTATTCCGAAGGGGGTTAATGAGCTATCACTTATTAGTCTACTTTTCCCCCTTCTGCGTAAACTGTCAGTGAGAGGATACTGCATACTTTGGATGTGCATAGGCAACTAGACGTTTATTTGGAGAAGACAAAAGGCTTTTAGAAAATCTGATCAGTTGTTTCTTTTCTTACTAAATATTTGGGATTTGCTGTATCCAAGCAAACCGTTTCTTCTTGGATTTCTAAGGCTATTTCCTTTTGTTACACTTTTCATGGAAGAGACTTCCCTCTTTAGTCAAGGCTCATTCTACTAGACTTATGGCTTCTTCTGGTGCTTTTTTCAAGGGCTTTGGTACTAATTATATTCTTGAAGCAGCTACCTGGACTTCTGTGCATACCTTTACCAAGCAGTACAAGTTGGATGATATCTCGAGAGCTAGGGATGGTTTTGCTAGTGCCATTCTTCATGTCTTTTTAGGGGATTCTTCTGCTCCTTCCCCCTCCCTAGCTTCCTCTTGAGCTTTTGGCACTCTGCCATCTGTAAAGAATACTGCAGCAGTGAATGTAAGGATGTAGTACCATTGTGTAAAATCTTACCATAACAGTAGATGTCATTGTCTTCACTGCTGCAGCACCCACTCCCTCCTTCCTTCCCCCTAGTCCTTTGTCTTTCTGGATGTGCAGATTATCTCTTGGATTCCTTGGAATGGTGTTCCTACTGGGGCAATCAGTTCTACCTATGGTAGGCCTGAATGTCACCTTTATGCCCTACACTATGCAATGAGTATTTGGGTGACATTTGGCTTACCTTTAAAGCAACAGGAGTCTTTGGTAGACTGGCTGGATGTTGGGCTTCCATGGCAGGGAATCCCATATGTTAAGAATACTGCAGCAGTGAAGGTAACAAACATCTACCGTTATAGTACAATTTTACACAACTGTAGTTTCTCTGGGACAGACTGGCAATCTCCCTTTAGCTAGAGCCACACCCTGTCTGTTGCCTAATGTGATCCCCTTTCTAGTGTGCTATGCCTGATACTTTGTGCAATGTCCTCTCCATCTTCACTGACCTGCTCTCTGTATGTAAGTGCCCATCCATTGTCATTCCAACTTCATCAGTGCATAATCACACCAGTCTGTCTGTCTGTATATCCTTTTTGCTTCAGGTTTCTATGCTTGTTCCTGAACATTCTTTTACACCCTCCATCACTAACAGTTTTTCCTTCCTTTGCATCCTATTCACACCATCCCAGCTCCCCATATGAGAAAGGGGGCACTATCCTACCAAAATATAATATCCTGCATTCCTGTTCCCCACCTAGAACTCTCCTATGTTTTCCCCTTGTGAGATTCCCTCTGCTTGCCATAAATCTCCTTTCCTACAGGCCTACATTCCCATTTCCACCCAATTTTGTTGCTTACAAGGGTGGCCATATGTCAGATCTGCCCCAGCGTTAAACAACATACTTTAGGTAACTTGCCCATGGCAATCCGTGCTGCCTTGCTGCGCATCATGCTACCAAACGTGGCATTTTATTTTTTTTTAGCATTTTTGCTCCCATGTGTCATGGTCTTTCTACCCAGTTCCCCATCTGTGCCAGGTGTGTCAGCTTCTCCAACCCCCCCCCCCAACTAATTGTGATACAGCTGGATTTGACCTTTTCTACAGAAAGATTTACTACTCATGCCTTTGTGGAGGCATCTCAGGGGAGGGTATGCAAAGGGGTCATGTGTCGTACTGGCCTACCTCCACAGCAGCTTAGCCATGCCCACTTCCTTTTCTTCTCTTTGGACAATGCTTTTCCACAAAAAGATGCCCCTAGCCTCCATCAGGTATCACCATAAGCAGTGCCCAAGTAACTGTCCATCCCTTCCCTACCACTCTGTCAGTCACTAAAGGTGCTAACTGAACCCAGGTCAACTGAGTCACAGCCAGGGTTTTATCCCTCTACACCACAGTGGTGGCTCATATTGCCAACTATTTCATGTTACTCTGCTCTCCTGAATAACAGAAGAGCCACACTACTCAGAACCATAGCTCAGGTGGGCGTGCCACTCAGTACCATAGCACAGGTGGACCCATGTCTGGTACCACAGCACAGGTGGGAGTGTTGCTCAGTACCACAGCATAGGTGGGAGCCCCACTCAGTACCACAGCGCAGGTGGAACCAAAGCCTGGTACCATAGCACAGGTGGGGCACTGCTTGGTATCATAGGACAGGTGGGAGCACTGCTCAGTACTATAGCACAGGTGGGAGTTCTTCTCAGTACCATAGCACAGGTGGGATTGCTGTTCAGTAAAATAGTACAGGTGGGAGTGTTGCTGAGTACCACAGCACAGGTGGGAGTGCTGTTCAGTACAATAGCACAGGTGGGGCACTGCTTGGTACCACAGCTCAGTACCATAGCACAGGTGTGAGTTCTTCTCAGTACCACAGCACAGGTGGTAGTGCTGTTCAGTAAAATAGTACAGGTGGGAGTGCTGCTCAGTACAATAGCACAGGTGGGGCACTGCTTTGTACCACAGCAGAGGTGGGAACACTGCTCAGTATCATGGCACAGGTTGGAGTGTTGCTCAGTATAACATTACAGGAGGAAGCCCCATTCAGTACCACAGCACAGGTGGAACCCATGCCTCTTACCATAGCACAGGTGGGAGTCCCACTCAGTACCAAAGCACAGGTGAGAGTCCTGCTCAGTACCAAAGCACAGGTGGGAGTGCTGTTCAGTGCAATAGCACAGGTGGGGCACTGCTTGTTACCACAGGACAGGTAAGAGCACTGCTCAGTACCATAGCACAGGTGGAACCTATGCCTCATACCATAGCACAGGTGGGAGCACTGCTCAGTACCATAGCACAGGTGGGAGTTCTGCTCAGTACCACAGCACAGGTGGGAGTTCTGCTCAGTACCACAGCACAGGTGGGAGTGCTGCTCAGTACCATAGCACAGGTGGGAGCACTGCTCAGTACCATAGCACAGGTTGGAGTGTTGCTCAGTATAACATTACAGGTGTAAGCCCCATTCAGTACCACAGCACAGGTGGAACCCATGCCTCTTACCATAGCACAGATGGGAGTCCTGCTCAGTACCAAAGCACAGGCGGGAGTTCTGCTCAGTGCCACAGCATAGGTGGAACCCATGCCTGGTATCATAGCAGAGGTGGGAGCCCAGCTCAGTACCACAGCACAGGTGGGAGTTCTACTCAGTACCATAGCACAGGTGGGACCCATGCCTGGTACCATAGCACAGGTGGGGCACTGCTCGGTACCACAGCACAGGTGGGGGTGCTGCTCGGTACCATAGCACAGGTGGGAGTGCCGCCCAGTACCATAACTCAGGTGGGGCACTGCTTGGTACCACAGCACAGGTGGGAGTTCTACTCAGTACCATAGCACAGGTGGGACCCATGCCTGGTACCACAGCACAGGTGTGGCACTGCTCGGTACCACAGCACAGGTGGGGGTGCTGCTCGGTACCATAGCACACATTGGAGTGCTGCTCAGTATTTTATAACAGAATTACAAGGAATACTCAGCAGTGTAGTAGCCCACTTCCCTGCTCCATGCAAATGTCTTCTCATGCTGCAGAGTAGAGCTTATCTGCAAATGCACAGTACAGGTGGGAGTGCTGCTCAGTACCACAGGACAGGTGGGAGTGCTGCCTGGTACCACAGCTCAGGCGGGAGTGCTGCTCAGTACCACAACTCAGGTGGGGCACTGCTTGGTACCACAGCACTGCTGTGCAGTTGCTTTTCTATGAATAGTAATAGAAATATGGCCAAAGATGTCTGCACAGCAGACCTGTGCAAATGGGCTGACAACAAACATTAGGAACATTGAAACAATACTACACAAGCCATTGTAGTGACCCATACAAAGTCTATCCATATGCACCTTTAAGTAGACACACTTAAAAGGACTTGACACCCTTTTTAAGCACTTAATAGTGCCAACTTCGCAAATCAAGCAGGTTTGCACCTGACAACCCTGGTGTAAGTCTGTGTCTACCCATCCAGACATCAACAGTAGCCTAAAAGTTAGCCAAAGTTGTACTTTGTTTGACCTCTAGTGGTAACTTTATTTATTTAACATTTGTTTACTGGGAATGTCTGGCTGGGACAGAGCCCATTTTTAGCAGAGGCCCGAGGAAAAACACTCCAGATGCATGTCTTTGCACAAGCTGGGAATACCCGGAGTTAGGTTCCTCTCCCACTGATTTTAAGTGTTCTAACAATGTGGGACATAACAGCTTTTCTATATTGCATAAGCATATTAATAACAAGAAAGTTTATTAAAAGTGATTTTCTATCATTTAAATGTTGACAAATGTATTGCTCAGAGTGCTTTTTCCTGTCGTTAAAATACACAGTACATAGCATACCTGTATCAAATGCAAAATGAGACGTTCCAAAAACATGTACTAAGTATAGTATATTTTAGAAGAAAAATGATTACAGAGATAACTTCTGTAGAAAGGGTGAAATTGATTCCTTAATGGTCATTTGACATGAATAAACAGTTATAGTCCCAAAACATTCAGTTTAGACAAAAGTAAGGCTTTCAAATTTTTGTTTATTCTAACACACATAATTCATGCAAAACACGTTGTTTACAGGTATAGTTTACCTACAACAAAAGTGATGGACATATAATTATCCCTCCACCTTTTTTGTACAGACATGTACTGATCACAAGCCCATTACACTGGGGTAAACTCTTACTGTTCTATGAGCTGGGCAGTCCGCTTTGCTTTCATACAGTTCTGTATTTATAATCAAGTTTGCATGGTATACGTAAGTACTAATAATGTATTAGTTTTGTAAATGTTTTTTAATGTTATCCCTTGGCTTTGTGCCGTATATGCAATCTTTACCAAATGCCTTAATGGCGGTATTTTTTTCTTTGTAATTCCTAAGGACATTTCTTATTTTGTTTTTATTACGGCCCAAGTCATAATCACTTACCCAGTTAAAGTATAAATAAATAAAAAACACTACTAAACCAACAATTCATAGGTATACAAAAGCAAAGCTTTCAACCTTTTTTTAAAAATATTGAAGAAAATACCTTAATACTAGATGCCCAAATTTGTGTAAGAACGTACCATGATAGTACATGTCCGGAAAGATGACTGTTCCAGCATTGTTAATTGCTGGGATATCCAGCATTACAAAGTCTTTGTGTTCTTTTCTTGTGCTTTACATCCAACCAATGACCTAATCTGTATGAAGTCAGATGTACGTAAGCGCTATAGGGACATGAAATAGCGCAAGACTTTCTTGACCCAGACAAAAAATATGAAGCAGAGATAATGGTTTACATATATAAAAGTTAGATAAGATAAAGAAAAAATAGGAATCCATCTTGGATCAGTGGAGGGAAGAAAGAAAAAAGGAGAAGGGGGGGTGCAACACTGAAATGGTGATCATTCGGGCATCTAGTATTAAGGGGAGTGCAACACTGCAATGGTGATCATTTGGGCATCTAGTATCAAGGGGGGGTGCAACACTGCAATGGTGATCATTCAGGCATCTAGTATTAAGGGGAGTGCAACACTGCAATGGTGATCATTTGGGTATCTAGTATTAAGGTATGTCCTTCCATGATCGCTGTGGGGGTATTACTAAATGATGGCAGATTCTCAAAGCTCGCTAAGAGGATAGCGAGGACAAAGCTTGAGCAGGACTACTGTCCAAAAGAGCTAGTAAAACTGACCTAGCAAAGCCTGTCCTAGTTCTAAGGAAAACATAAATCTTCTGTTTTATAAAGGAGTGAAAAAGAAAGTAGCTTCTTCAAGTACAGATCTGGAATTCAGACACTTGAAAAAAGCCTCAGAGGAAGCAGCACCTCTAGTGGAACGTGCTTTAACTGGTGCCAGATGTTGCCCACCGTGAAAATAGAAACAGAAGGAGATAGCCTTGGATAGCCAATTATAAATAGCTTGTTTGGAAACAGGTGCATCCGAGGTCTTGTCTTGGAAAGATACAAAACTTTGATCTGATTTTCTGATAGATTCAGTCTTGTTTAAGTAAAACCTGAAATACCTATGCACATCTGGGGAATGCAGAATCCTATCCCCTTTATTTTGAGGAGAAGGAAAAATGGTAGGTAATTTATTGGTTTGATTCAAAGAAAACTCAGAAACCACCTTGGGCATAAAAAGAAGGATTAGTTCAGACAGTAACCCTATGCCTATGGAAATGATAAACTGAGGGGACCCATCAAAGCTTGCAATGTTTATACCCATTTAGCAGAAGTCAAAGCTACCAGCAGCACTGCATTCCAAGTTCAAATTTTTAGAGATGCAAATGCTGCAGGTTCAAAGGAGATAAGGTAATCTTTCTAAGAACACTGCTCAAGTCTCAAGAAGGAGAGACAGTTCATCTTGGTAGTCTTGATATGTATGATGCCCTTCAAAAACTGACCTCATATCAAGATGAAAGTGTTGAATCCAGAGGTAAGAAGGAGGTGAATTAGAGAGCCTTTGCTCTGTGTGAGCAAGTCCCTCCTGTCAAGGAACTTGTGATGACTACCGCTGGCCCAATGAAAGAGAACAAGGAACCAATGTCTCTGTGCCAAAAGGGAGTCACCAAGATTATATGTTCTTGATCTTTTGAAGAACTTTTGGAACTGAAGGAAGTGGACTGAAAGAATAAAGGAACCTCATTTTCAAAAAAATGGTCATGGCATCCCTTGTCCACACCTGAGGGTATGGCAGTCTTGAACAAAACAGCCTGACTTGTCTGTTGTGTATATAGTCAAAAATAGCTATCTTTAGAGTACCTTACCGATGGACAATGTTTGGAAAGACCTATTTAGCATCCTTTTGTGAGGGTCTCCCTGGATCTGCTGTAAAGGTCTGCTATAACATTCCTTCCTGAGGGTACATACAGAGGCTGAAGGAAATGTTTGTGCTGAATGCTATCTCCCAAGCTTTCAGAACAGGTTTGCAGAGGTGCTAAGACATGGTGCCTCGTTGTTTGTTGATATATCACATGACTGTGGTGATGCCTTTGTAAATCCAAAGAAGACCAGGATTCTAAAAATCATGTACAGACTGAAGAGCTAAAACAAGAGCCTTCATCTCCTTTATGTGGTCCTTGCTTTCCCTTGTTGTTCTCAGTCCACAACAGATCGGGGGCATCTGTGAACAAGTCCTTGTAAGGAGAAGGAAACAGAAAAGGCAGTCCTGTGTCAACAGAAATCGGGTCGATCTACCATAGAAACTCCTTCTTGATGATGGGGTGGGGAAGAGTACAATTAAGAAGGTAAATGGATGACAATGCTGAGTCCAAATGGATGTCAACTAGGACTGAATCTTCCTCATGTTGAGTAAGGCATAAGGAGTCACAGGATCACTGATGTCATGTTCGCTAAAGGTTCTGAGAGTCTATCTAGCAGAGATCATACCCAAGTGAAGAAGGTTCTGAAAATTATCTGCCAGGAAGAGAACCCTGTCTGCTGGAAGTAAAGCTGTCACTGATGAGTACCAAGTCTTCAGTCTTGGGAAATCCTGTCTTGGGATAGAATTAAGAAAGACTTCTTCAGGGTGAATAAGAAGCTAAGCTTTGCTCAGAAGAGCCATAACAAATTGGAAATGAGTCTGAAAAAAGTCTTGGCTTGCAGCCTGAATGAGAATCGCATCCAGATAATGAAAGATTTGAATAGCTCAAGGTCTGCAAAAGTCAATGACAGGAGCTAGATACTTTTTGAATACCCTTGGGTCAGCTGGAAGACAAAAGGGTAAAACAGAAAATTGACAGTGATATTATATATACAAAACCTTAAGAATTTCCTGCAAGTTGGATGAACAGAAATATGAAGATAAACCTCCTTTACATCCAATGTCACCAAAAAAGCCTGAGGGAGATTTATCAGAATCAAGGACTGAGGGTCAAGATATTAAACCATGGAATTTTATGAAAGGTGTTGAGGAAAGAAACATCTAAAATAGATCTCCATAAACATTCTTGGCTAACTACTTGTTTTTTCAACATGGCAAGGCACCAATTCTATTGTCTCTGATTGAAGAGGTCTCATAGAAGAGAAAGAGAGGGGAAAGACAACAAGGTGAAACTGGTTTTGGGGAGGCTGAAGAAACCATGAGTTATAAGTGAGGGCATTTCAAGGTATTTTCTAATCCCCATGAATGGTTTACAGAGCCCATCTATTCAAAGTTATGGATTGCTAGATTGGCAGATATAGGGATAGTTTCTGAGACAAAAGAACCTGAGAAAAACCAAGGTGGGATAGGCTGGGAAGACAAAGGAGATAATCACAATAAAGCTGACTTGTCAGAAAAGGAGGGTTTAAACCCCTAGATCCCTGCTAAGTCTTGTCCTGAAACCTTATTTTGATCAGTCTTTCATCATTTTGAAGATTTAGGGTCCTTATGAAGAAAGGGACTAGACTTGGATAGGTAGTTTCTTTGAAACATAGGAAAAGAAAAAAAGAGGGATTTGGTTAAAAGTCATGCATGATCTTAGCCCTCTCATCCAAGGTGTTGAGAAACCCTCTGTCATTTTGATGGCTCACAGGCTCTCCTCACAACAGGGTGAGAGCTGATTGAGAAAAATCTTTAAATGAGGCAGCCATCAACAGTGGTTTAGGATTTTAATATTAAAGCTCTAAGAACACCCTGCATACCCAGTAGTCTAAGCCCACCCTGTATACCCAGTAATAAGCTCTGGGTTCAGCATGCAATGAGTGCAAACAAGGGGAGATCATCTGCCTTTGAGTGATGTAACCTCCCCAGACAAATATCCTCTTGAAGCCAATTGTCTTGTGGGGTCTCCAATCTCCACTAGGGATTCAACCATGGGAGAGTGCAAACCGGTCATGATCTGCTACAACCTCCTCCTGTGGAAATGCAATCTGGTGAAAGACGCCACTCCTCTCCTCCTCCACAGCAGCTCCAGCAGGTGCCCAAGGTGCTAATCAAAATGGGTCACCTGGCTCATAATGATGGCTTTATCCCCATGCTAAAAGAGCTGGCTGGTGTAGTCACTTCCTGAAGTAATCAGCAGTGACACCAAAACCTTCTGCTCACAGATTTAGTGAGATGCTGGAGCACTACTGAGCGACCGTAAGCAGATGAAAGCAACCATCCAAAAGGTAACCATCTGAGATGGTGAAATCTAGTACAGGGAGTCCCAAAACATGGAAACTGAATGGCTGAAAAGAAGGACTTGCATATACCAAGTCTGATATAGCCACTTCCTGGAATATTCCCTTTTCTCACCGGTATTGCAATCTCAGAGTTGACATATATAAGTATGAAGGGTGGAGGTTTGCACCCCTGCAAAAAACAAGTTTAAAGGAGCAGAGGAATCTTCAAGATTTGCTCTTTTCCTTTCATAGTTTGTTTTTTTTTTGTTCGTCTGCTAAAATTTCAATAGGGAGTCAATCCAAATCCCTGACATCTTGTAAAATTCACCATCAAACAGCAATGGGAAGAAAAAAAATAGCTGCGTATTGACAAACAGAAACTGACAGAGGCTAAATATAATCATTTATTGATGTGTTTCTTAATGAGTTACTGACTTTTTAAGGAACATTGGAAAAGTTTTGGATAATCTTGGTAGACTTAGCCTGACATTTTATAGACATGCTCTCATTTACATTTTAGAAAATGCAAGTACACCTGTTGGAAACAACAATCAATGTCACATTATAAAAGTTTATGTGAACTTTGTCACAGTGGTCTACTTACATCCGGCTGTTTTCCATACGGGGCTGCCAACCATCATGGTTTCATTTAAAGAGGAAATTGGCACTTTATTAAAAGGTCTCTGTGCAGTAAAACAAATAAAAAACTGTGTAAGTTAATTGAACATATTGTATTATATATTTCCTGGTATATTAAGTCTGTTGCTGTGGAAATATCTTATATAATTTTATTTATTTATTTATTTGCAGTTTGTTTGCCAGCATAGTCCATTGGGCCACGAGGAGCCCATTTTCAGTGGAGTCCTGGAGAGAAAAGCCAGAAAAATACAAATTACAGATTACACATAAGAGTGAATTGTAAGAAAAACAAAGTACACAAATTAAGTAAAACTGACATTCAAAAGGAACAAACTGGTACACTGCAATAGCAGAAATTTTATAAACAGTCAAGTTCTTAACAGTTATATTAGTTTCAACAATTTATAAGAAAGTACAGTTTTGTACCTACCATAAATGTAGATGTTCGAGCTCTCATACAGCTGCAGTCATTACAGATGGGTTATCCTGCCATCAGGCGGTTCCTCGGTCGGCCGAATTCCAAAGTCTAGGTCCGGCGTCGGTTGTCGGTGCTTCTTCCCTGACATCAGAGTGTCAGGGGTATAAAAGAGGCAGCCGACGCCATTTTCTTCAGTTTTTCTTGCCCCAGATGTCAGGTGCCCCCGAAAGGAAGACAAAACAAAATGTTATGCAAACATGCAATATAGATAAATCCAAAAAACAGTAGTTGCAAGCAAATACACCATAAAAGAATACCCCAAATAGGTTGTATGATAAAGGTGTTTGTCATAAGGCCTGTCCTAAGAGGGGACGGAGGGGGATAACCTGGACTGCAGCTGTATGAGCACTCGAACATCTACATTTATGGTAGGTACAAAACTGTACTATGTTCATCGTGCATACAGCTGCAGTTATTATAGATGGGAAGAATCCCAAAGCTAAGTAAGGGTGGTAGGCACTAAGTGGAACTAGGAGGGGCGAGGATGCCCTGCAGGACTGCTGTGGCAAAGCCCGCTCTAGATTTTGAGTATAGTGGGAGGTGATAGTGCTTGGAGAAAGTGTGCACTGAACTCCAAGTAGCTGCTTCCAAAATGTCCTTGGTAGGGACCCCCCCCCCCCCCGAGGAAAGCTGCAGAGATAGCTGTGGCCCTGGTGGGGTGGGATCTGATATATGCAGGCACAGATTTTCCATGAAATGAATAACAAAAACAAATGCAGTGGGCTATCCATTTTGAAATTGTCTGTTTGGAAATAGCCTTTCCTTGAGCACCTATAGCATAGGACACAAAGAGTTGCTCAGATTTCCTGAATGGCTTTGTTCTGTCCAAGTAATAACAAAGTTGTCTGTGAATGTCCAAGGAATGTAGTAGTCTCTTCCCTTTGTTCTGTGGATTTGGATAAAAGGTAGGTAAGTGGATAGTCTGATTCAAAGCTACACTGGATACTACCTTTGGCATGAAGGTAGGGTTGGTTCGTAAGGAAACACTGTCCTGATGGAAAATGATGAATGGTTGCATAGCCATGAGGGCCTGCAGTTCCGAAACCCTGCGTGCTGAGGTGATAGCCAGAAGGAAGGCTGTTTTCCATGACAAGTATTGTAGCTCTGTTGAAGAAGCCAGCTCAAAGGGAGGCAGGGTCAGCTTTTCCAATACGAAGTTGAGGTCCCAAGCTGTAACTGGTGGTTTCCTTGGGGGGGTTTATATTTTTTGCCCCTCTGAGGAACTGCCTTAATAGAGGATGTGAGAATAAAGGAGGGTCTGTGTTGTATTGTGCAGAAATGGCTGAAGCGTGGATCTTGATGGAGGAGAAGGAAAGGCCACTGTTTAACATCTCAGCTAGGTACTGTAAAATCTGAGGTATATTTATTACCCAAGGATTCTGTCCCTTTGCTTGATTCCAGGAACAAAATCGTTTCCATTTGGCAGAGTAGGCTTTTCTAGTAGAAGGTCTTCTGGCCTCCAAGATGACATCCTGCACCTCCTTGGAGAGGAGAGTCTGTTGGGAAATTAAGGCATTCTCCATGCAGCTAGATTTAGGGTTTTGAGCTGGCTGTGAAGGGTTTTGTAGTTGTGCTGGGACAACAGAAGAGGGACTAGAGGTAGGATCCATGGTGGGGAATGTGTCAGGCTCTTCAGGAGCGGATACCAGTGTTGTCGTGGCCAGTCTGGAGCAATGAGAATCATTTGTGGCCTCTCTGCTCTGGCTTTAATAGAACTTTGGTCAGTAGAGGAAGAGGTGGGAAGGCATAGACTGTCAATGTTGTCCAATTGAAAGAGAGTGCGCCCACTTTCCAGGCCTGTGGATGATAGGTCCTTGAACAAAATTTTTTCAACTGGTAATTTCTGTGGGTAGCAAATAGATCTATGTCTGGCTGTCCCCATGCCTGAGTTATCTTTGTGAAAACTTGAGGATGCAACTTCCATTCGTGTGGATCTGTAATATTTCTGCTTAGGTTGTCTGCCAGTGTGTTTTCCTTCCCTGGCAGGAATTATGCCTGTAGATGAATTTGCAATTCCAGTGCTGTGTTCCATAGGGTCATGGCTTGCCTGCACAGGGGGTATGAATGAGTTCCCCCCTGTTTGTTTATGTACCACATGACTGTGGTGTTGTCTGTCCTTATTAATAGCTGGCCTGGATGCAGTAGGTCTTTGAAGGTCATAAGAGCATTTTGCATGGCTAGCATCTCCTTTTGGTTGATGTGTAGGTGCTTCTCTTTTTGGTACCATTTTCCCTGAATGCACTGATCTGCCATGTGTGCTCCCCAGGCGTAGTCTGAGGCATCCGATGTGATGATTTGAGTTGCTTGAGGTACACAGAAAGGGAGACCTGTGTTTCTTTGGCATGCTTGAGCCCACCACAAAAATTCCTTTTGAAGGCATGGAATGAGTGGTATAATTGTTTCCAAGCTGTGGCTGTGTTGAGACCATAAGTTTTTTAGGTACCATTGTAGTTTCCTCATATGCAGCTTTGCACATGGGATTAGTAGGATGCAAAATGCCATGAATCCCAGAGCCTGCAGAACCTTCCTTCCAGTTAGTCTGGTGAAAGTTGCCATTTTGCTGAAGTATTGAGACAGTTGCCCTTGTTTGTCTGGTGTGAGGTAGGCCATCTGGGTGGTTGTATTTAAGCTGGCACCCAGGAAAATTATCTGTTGAGTAGGTATTAGTTTTGATTTCTTTTTGTTCACTGTGTATCCCAGGAAGTTTAACAGTTTTATTACAAACGCCAGATGCTGCAACAGAATATCCTTGCTGTCCGCTTGGATCAGGCAGTCATCCAGATATGGGTAGATTTGTATTCCTTGTAGTCTGCAGAAGGCAATTACTGATGCCAGGCATTTCATAAACACTCTGAGCGCAGTAGATAAGCCAAAGGGCAATGCAGAGAATTGGTAATGGGTTGTACCTGCAAGAAATCTGAGGTATCTTCTGCAATCTTGTCTGATTGGGACATGCAGGTATGCCTCCTTGAGGTCCAATGCTACCAGCCAAGACTCCTTGCCCAGCATGGGAAGAAGCTGCTGCAATGTGAGCATCTTGAATTTTGGCACCTGTAGATATGTGTTTAGGATGGATAGGTCTAAGATAGGTCTCCAGTCTTTGTCTTTCCTTGGTACCAGGAATAGTCTGGAATAAAAACCTTGACCTTGTTCTTTTGCAGGTACCTGTTGAATCGCTTTCATATCCATGAGAGCAGAAATTTGTCTTTGTGCCTCAGCCCTTTGATTTTGTGGCAGGTTTGGCATGCCTCTCATTTTTGGAAGGGTGTGAAAGTGGAACCTGTAGCCTCTGTCTATAATGTCCAGAATCCATTTGTCTTTTGTAACAACATGCCAGTTTTTTGAAAATAATGCCAGTTTTCCACCCAAAGGTGCTGCCATTAAAGTTTGCTTGGCAGGCATAGGGGGAAGTCATTGTGTCTGTTTTCTAAATGACTGTGATCTATCTTCTCCACCTCTTGGGATTGGTGCTTGCCACTGTCTTGCTCTGTAAGATCCTTGAGGTTGTCCTCTACCCCTTGGGCGTCTGTATCTGCCCCTTTGAGGTCTGTCCGTGGCCGGAAAGGACCAATTTTCTGAAGGCCAGTTTCTGCTGAAGCGTGGAGGTTGTACCTGTAGGAAATTTTTCACTGTTTGCATAGATTTCACTTTTCCTCCATTTTCTTTAGTACCTCCTCGGCTTTAACACCAAACAATACATCTTTATGAAGTAGTGCATCTAATAACTTTGCTTTGACATGATCTGGTAAGGTTTGCTCTTTGAGCCAAGCATGTCTACGTATAACAGACCCCGTGACAGCAGCTCTACATGAGGCCTCTAAGGCATCAAAACCACACTGCAAGGTATGTTTACCCACTTGCTCAGCACCATGCAACAAATCCTGCAACTCTTTCAAATCTGGTTGTTCTGTTTGTGTCATTTTGCTTTTCAATTGAGATAACAAAAACTGTTGGTACTTTAACATATGGAATTGACAGTTTAATGCCCTCATGGTTAAAGTGGCTGATGTATACACCTTTTTCCCCCACCTTTCTAATGCACTGGAATCTCTCTCTGAAGGTAAAGGGTTTTTAGCAGTAGAGGCCTTTATTCCCTTGGGACCCTGTGAAATAGTTTCTGGGTCAGCAGTATGGCTTTTATAAAGGAACTGGTGAGAATCAGGAACCCGGTAATATCTGTCTGGTTTAACAGGGGCTAGAGGTAAAGAATCTGGATTAAGGCTGGCTTCTGTGTAGACATCATCCAATATATCTAAAACAGGAGGGATAGCCAAGGGCCTATGCTGGGGGAGCAGTAGAAATTCCCTGAGCCTTTTCTTGGAATCTGAGTAATCTTGGCCTTCCCAGTGAAAGTGTTCCCTTAATGTATGCAGGGTTTCCCCAAAAGAGTGGTCCTCAGGGGGGGAGACCGAGGGAATAGACTCCTCAGCATCAGAGTCTTCGAAAGGGGAATAGGCATAATCCTGGTCCTCAGAATGTTCTGAGGTAATAGAAGCCTAGTCTGAGGAAGGGTAGTCTTCCTCCAATCTGGGTCTTTTGTCAGAGGGTGGTTGAGAACCCCTGATGAGAGTTATCAAATCCTCAGCCATTTTAAGCATCTACTTTTTAGGCATGGGGCCTTGAGAGGAGGTCTGAGGACCCTGTTTTTTAGTTTTCATGGCTGCTTTAGATTTAGTGAAGGATTTAATAGAGAAAGAGGAAGGCCTGAAGATGCCTTCAGAAATGGCAGGCCTGACTAAATTTTGAGTTTCCCCGCCAAGAGTGGCGTCGGTATCTGCAGTAGGAATGGAGACTGAGGAGCCTGCGACCTCGGGTACTGAAGTCACCGGTAAAATAGTTTCATCGGTATTCAGGGGCTGCGTAGGCACCTTACTGAGAACCGGAGAACTGGTAGTCGGCCTAAGCGTGGTCTCAGTACTCGGTGCGGACCTCGGATGTCGGTCCTTATCTTTGCGTCTTTTGCTTAAAACTGGTGTCGGTGTATCCGATGACATGATATAATTAAATTTTTTGCCAAAATAATGAAGGGCAAACTCCGCCCGGCACTTAATAGTGCACTTGTTGAACCTAGCACAAAAACGGCAGGCCGAGATGTCATGGTCTGGGCCTAAGCAAGGTATACAGAAAGAGTGGAAGTCCTTATGCGGTATTTGCTTCCCACAAGAAATGCAATTATTAACTTTGTCTGACATCGGTCTGAGGCAAGAAAAGTTTCCCCAACGGGGTACTTAGCTTTAAAGAAGACTTCGGCTGAAATACTTTCGTAAATCTCAGGAGCTGGCCGACCGGCACTTGCGAACTGCTTCTGCTTCGGGCACCGCGTGGCAAGAAAGACTGAAGAAAATGGCGTCGGCTGCCTCTTTTATACCCCTGCCACACTGACGTCAGGGAAGAAGCAACGACAACCGACGCCGGACCTAGACTTTGGAATTCGGCCGACCGAGGACCCGCCTGACGGCAGGATAACCCATCTGTAATGACTGCAGCTGTATGCACGATGAACATCTGCTAATTCCTTCAGTTCTTAAAAGTTATACTTATAAAATATTTATTAATAATTTTAATAATTTTAATTATATTAACTTTAATTCATTTTTAATTAAATTTTAATTAAATTTAATTTTAATTATAATAATTAAAAACATACACATGAAAAATAAGAGAAGAGTGTAACTCCACTTGATATGGTATTGCTACCAAATTTACCCAATTAGCCATTTATCTATATTCATTGAGCAAGAATAGAATACCACACCTGACCATGCAAAGATGTTGCCAGCCATTCAGTCACTGATGATTATCACCACAGTTATCTGAAATCTGACAATGATAGCTCACTGCGTTACTGTTACTACTAATTTTTACTACATTTACTGTTATTATAATCATTCCGCATGCAAGAAGACCACACACAAAACAAAAATGTAAATACAGACTAAAGAAAACATGCTCATAAATACTGCAAAACTTGCAAAACTGCTCTTTTGAATACAAAATCAATATAGGCATTGCAATATCCATAAATATGATATTCTAAACATTGTCTTACCTACCAAAGGTTGACAGGTTATCCACTAAGGAGTTTCATTTTATAATATCCTAAGGTGCAACGTGCTCACCAATTGTAAACACATTTCCCCTGTGCATTTCAGTAAATGTGGGGACATCCACAAGCCTACACCGAGAAGCATTTTTCTCCTATAACAAATTATAAACACATTTACCCTGTGCATTTCAGTAAACTTGGGGACATCCACCAGCAGCCACAACCACAATCCTACACTGAGAAATGATTTTCTCCTGTAACAAATTATAAACACATTTCCCCTGTGCATTTCAGTAAACTTGGGGACATCCACCAGTGGCCAGAATCACAAGCCTACACCGAGAAACATTTTCCTCCTATAACAAAGTATGTCTCAGATACAAAGTCCGGGCAAAAGTTTTTATTGCAATTTGTAACACTCGCTTTAAAGAGCATGCCACCAGAGATGCCAGCTGTCCCCCCTCCACAACCAGTTCAACTACAATGTGTCCCATGCATAAGATATACCCAATTACTTTAGGTACATGATTCTAACTTTCTTTATTTTGGTAAGTCTTCAGTTTAACAGTATAATAATTAAACTGGTTATCACTGTATAACACAATTTAGCCTCTGATTAGGTTCAAATATAGCTATAAAAATCTGCTCTGAGTAAATACCTGATTGTTTTTCTTTGATCCCGGAGCACACAAACTTTCACTACCTGCTCAATTCACCCTTGCTGCGCTCGGGCTCACTCAGCTCCCTTACCCTACCCCCATTCCCACCCACCCCATGCATACTCCAAATTTATCTGTAACCACTCCTTCTCTAATGCAATAACCACCAATAGGTATATTCCTTCCAATAACAACTAGCCACACCTACACTCTCCCACATCCTTATCTCATATAATACTAACCTTCCAACTCCCTTCTTTTGCATATCACTAAGTTCATACACACAATATGCAAATATTACATACCACACTTTTTCTTCTCCTCTCATGTATAGCTTAGATCACATCATATCACGCACGACTCACCCCTCTCCATGATCTCTATAAAAGTACAGCTTCCATCACATACAGAACCAAAGTCATACACATAGTAATATCATCTTTTTTATTTCACACCAATCTCACTGACTCTATGACCAAAAAATATCACTAACAAAACCTTCAAGGACTCCATCAATAAGGTACCATATACACATAACTAATCTCCTACACATAATGTTCAACATGGCAAATAAGCTTACTATAAGTGGGGACATTATCCCCTACCCTGGCCCTAATACCTTCCCTCCAACCCAATCTCAAACCTACAATTTTCTAAACTTACCTTGCAAAAGATCCAACTTATTACTACAGAACATCAACTTCAGATGTATCCTTAACAAAGTTAATGAACTGCATGCTTCCTTCACCCTTTACTAATCAGATTTAGCCATTCTCACCAAGTCTTGAGTAAAACAACACATTTCCAATAATGAGGTTACCCCCCAGTTATAACATCTTAAGGTCTGATAGAAAAGTGAAAAGGGGTGGTAGACTGGCCATATTATACAAAAATGACCTTACACTTCAACAACTCAATCTGAATATAACTACCCCAGACGATGCTGAACTAGAAGCTATGCTAAAAATCATCCCCAACAAATTCATAGCTATAATATTGATCTACATACCCCCTAGCAAACATGTTTTAACCATTGAACAGATCCTACAAACTACTTCCAATAATGTCGGGTATGAAACCATTATTACGGGTGATTTTAAAGCCGACTGGTCTACCTTCAGCTCACAAAATCATAGCAATCATATCAACCCATTTGGTTTTACTCAACTTATCCAAAATCCCTCTAGAATTGACAAAAACTCACACAGACAGTCTATCCTAGACTGGACCCTGACTAACAAACCCACTCAGTATCATAATGCTGGCTGTCTACCTGATAGTGTCATTGATCGTGTACCTATCTACTAAGACAAAATAGCAACCTTACGAAACACATTGTCTACCACCAAATCTGCAATAAGAGATATTTGGACTCCCAATAACTAACAGACACCTTACAAAGATGTAACTGGTCTACACTTAAGTTCTTACCTTTAGATGCTGCTGTTGAATATTTTAAAAATACTGTTATCAACATTAACAGTATGGCACCCCTCAGAACAATCAGAGTTAAATCAAACTATAGTCCATGTCTGTGCAAAGAAATAAAAACCCTACTTAAGCTAGTATACAAAGCATGAGCCTTATGGCAAACCTACAGGACACAACTCTATTATATAGCTTATCAACAACTTTGAAACGAAACAAGACAAATAATCAGACAAGACAAACAAAACTAAAGAAACGTACAACATATACATCAAAAAACCCAGAAAAATTTTGGCCTGCAGTCAAGAAAATCTTTCAGCCAGCACAAGCCACCACTCCCTCACCTAATATACCAAACACATCAGGGACTATAGAAAACTTCAACAAATACTTCACTGAAAGTATTCTGGCCCTAACAAAAAATACACAATGCCCGCAAGAGTCATCTACTATCCCTCATATTAATAATAATGATTTATTTTCTTTCCAACCTATTCCCATCAAAACCATCAAAAAACTACTTATGAAACTAAAATCAACCACAATAGCTGCCAAGAATTTGCCTACTGACTTTCTAAAAATAGCTTTCAAAGGAATTTCCTATCCAATATATATCTTGATGAACCATTCTATTGTAAAACAACATGCCCCATCAATCTGGAAAATCTTTCACATAATCCCCCTTTACAAAGATGAACTGTCCACAGAGCTCTCAAACTACAGACCAATAGCTATACTATTCTCCTCTATCCAAAAATCTTACAAAAGTGTGTCCACACCCAACATCTTCATTATCTTACAACTCACAACCTACTTGCCAAGTCACAACATGGATGTAGGCCCTACCACAGTACTACTGCAGCCCTCCTCAGTTTTACTAATACCATAATGAAGGGAAAATAGTATCATTGGTCTTTCTGGACATGTCCAGGGCCTTTGATACCGTCTCTCACAACAAATTACGGACTGTCTTAGCTACACTGAAACTAAAAGCCCATCTGCCCATTTGCACTCTCCTGGTTCCAAAGTTACCTAACAGGCTGTCAACAGGCAGTTAGATGGTCACAAGACCTGTCTCTCCTACTTCCAGTTACCCTCGGTGTTCCACAGGGCTCCATCCTTGGTCCACTTCTTTTCAGCAGTTTTACCAATGAACTCAGCACTGCCTGTCCACTTGCTTCATTAATTCAGTATGCAGATGACTCTACACTAATATGCACAGCTTCATCCATCCAACTTCAAGAGATAATGCAAAAATCATTTACTGAAATTGAAAAATGGATGGCCAACTCACAGCTCATACTCAATCTTAATAAAACCAATCTTATGATTTTTCAACCCACTAAGACTCTAGTCCCCCCATCAACTTTCATATCACTGCACTCAAAAATAGAATAATTTTGCCTGTCACACAAACTAAACTACTTGGTGTCCTAATTGACAATAGAATGAGATTTGATCAGCACATATCACAAACTATCAAAAAAACAATAATAAAATGGGTATGCTATACAGAAATAATACATTTCTAAGTGATAGTTCAAGAGTAGCCATTGCAAGAACCCAGCTTCTCTCTACACTCCTCTATGCTTTCCCCATACTTACTAACCTGAAAAAAAAAATCAGACGTGGATAAGCTAGAATCATACTACAATAAAATAGCTAAATTTGCCACAAATTCCTCACACAGGGCACATCACTATATTCCTCTTAGAAAACTCTCCTGGCTAGAATTTCCACATCTCCTGACATATAATCAACAAACTATGGCCCATAAGCTAATCAATCAATCAGACAAAATCCCTGCCCTACATAACCTAATCCAACCATATTCCAATAACTGCACTCTTTGCTCAACCAATACGCTACTAATACAAGTTAGTAAATCCTTAAACTCTGCAGGTGACTCCTTATATTTCTGCTTCAAAGCAGAAATCTGGACTTCATTACGTCATACCATTAGACCAATAAGCAACATGGCTCAGTTTAACACATTATAACAATAAGCAACATGGCTCAGTTTAAAAAATCTCAAACAAGATTTGACAGATGCTTGGCATTGCTCATGCAATACCCCTGGGTAACCAGACACCGTCATATCTTTCCGATATTTACCTCTTCCGCTATGCACAGCTTGCACTAAACTCCTCCTCAGTTTTGCAAAACCTATTGCAGTATCTCTCATACTTTCTAACAATTTTTCCCTCACCTACACCCTCTTATCCTCCTCTATCTTTGTTCTTCACTCCATCCTAAGTAAAACATAACACATAATATGTATATCCCCCAACCTACCTGCCTCCATCAGCCTTGTTCCTATCTCACAATCCCATAATATGTTCCTATCTCATATCCCATGACATGTTCCTTGTCTCACTATCCCATAATATGCACAAGAATAACACCATGTTGACTCCTGCCTAATTTTAGCACCTTTACTTACCAGACTATGCCGAGCCGCGATGTTGCAGCAGTTAATGTTGTTGCCTCACAGCAAGAGGTTCTTCGGTTCGATTCTTGGCTGGAGCGCCTTCTGTGCGGAATCTGCATGCCCTCCCCGCAGGTAGGTGCATGCGTGTGTGGGTGGATGTGCCTTCTTTGAAGGTTGGGTGCTAGGCTGGCAACTAGACATCATAAAAATTCACTGCCAATCATTAGCGGACAGGGGTTCCACTGTGATGACCCCTAACTGGGAAAAGCCAAAAGACTTTAAAGAATTACCAGACTATGTCTGTTGATTTATCTTTTTTATTAATTTACATCTATGTACCCGCGGTGGTGGTGCTGCGGTAGCGTTGTCGCCTCACAGTAAGACACTGTCCAGTTCGATTCTCAACTGGAGCATCTTCTGCATGGAGGTGTGCGTGAATGGGCGTACCTTCATTGAAGGTTGTGCATCAGGCCTGGCAAGCCGGTACGTAAAAATCAACTGCCAATCATTAGCGGACTGGAGTTCCGCTGTGGCGACCCCTAACCGGGAAAAGCCGAAAGACACAAACAAACAATTCATTTACATCCATGTTTTATGATTACTGTGGAAATGTTTGGAACCCTAAGTGCTTGTTTTGAACTTATTGTAATTATTGCATTTTTATTTACTGTTGTGTAGTCTATTATGTGTGGAGCTTTTCTCCCAAGCCTCCAATGAAAATGACCTCTGGTCAGTTTTGACTTTCCTGGTAAACAAATGTAAAATAAATAATAAATACATTTTGAAATGTTGTGGTGACTTTTTCACACAATGTGTTTTACTGCAGTAGCAGACGGAGCACATTTTGAGGATTTTCCCCTTTCCCTCTGCTGTAGTGTGACCATGCAGTAGGTAGGTATAGATAGCTGAAGGGGGGTTGGGGGAAAAAGAGGTGGTTTTACCCCCTGCAAAAGATTTGTGTTTGTGTTTTTTAGGGTTTTCTACTCACTATTTTCAACACCCATCTCTTGGGAAACAGTGAACTGAAAAATTATGATTTGTAAATGTGTAGATAAATACTAAACATGATTTTTAATAGGTTCATAGGAGGTTACTAAGCTAATGGCTCTAGGGCCTTTACAAGCCTAGGTGTGGAGTTGGATGGTTGGTGTTAGCAGAATGACTCTATAATCAGCACTGACTACCCCTGTCCATGAGGGACATAGGTGCCACACCTCCCCCAGGCTGAATTTACAGTCACCCATCCAATTATCAAGGTTGCACTTAAGTAGGGTCATTGAAGAGTTCTGCTTCACATGAAGTGGGACCTTATTCCAGAGAAGCGGCAATCTCTGGGAGATACATCTGTGTCTCCAACATGTTCTGTTAATGTCACAGGCTAGGTTGAGGTCCCTGGAGTGAGTGACTCTTGGCCTATTTGATTTGCAGATGTGCAGCATTTCAATTAGGGCAGGTCAGAGACTGCTCTGTAGGCCAGGCACAGGTCCTCTCTCAGCAGCCTGTATGATACAGAGTACAGTGACAGGCAGCATTTCCATTAGGGCAGGTCAGAGACTTCTCTGTAGGGCAGGCACAGGTCCTCTCTCAGCAGCTTGTATGATACAGTGTACAGTGACAGGCAGCATTTCCATTAGGGCAGTGTGAGAGACTGCTCTGTAGGGCAGGCACAGGTCCTCTCTCAGCAGCCTGTATGATACAGAGTACAGTGACAGGCAGCATTTCAATTAGGGCAGTGTCAGAGACTGCTCTGTAGGGCAGGCACAGGTCCTCTCTCAGCAGCCTGTATGATACAGTGTACAGTGACAGGCAGCATTTCCATTAGGGCAGAGTCAGAGACTGCTCTGTAGGGCAGGCAGATGTCCTCTATCAGCAGCCTGTATGATACAGAGTACAGTGACAGGGCTTTTTATCTTTTCATGTAAGTCATGTATTGGAGGCCCTGGATTCTCTTGGTTAGAAACCTCTGTGGTCTTTCTAGTTGCTGCAGGTGTCTGCAGTGTACAGTGACAGACAGCATTTCCATTAGGGCAGTGTCAGAGACTGCTCTGTAGGCCAGGCACAGGTCCTCTCTCAGTAGCCTGTATGATACAGTGTACAGTGACAGGCAGCATTTCCATTAGGGCAAAGTCAGAGACTGCTCTGTAGGCCAGGCACAGGTCCTCTCTCAGCAGCCTGTATGATACAGAGTACAGTGACATCCAACTTTGATCAAATGTGTTCGGTCAGTGAGCCAATTGGCTACCCATCTAGTGATGTAATCACCAGCTGGTAGAGTTTCTCAATGATCCCCTGAGTGGAGGACTGTGTCAAAAGCCTTGGCTAAATCAAGATAGGTGGTGTGTACAGCTTTGCCCATATCCAAGGCTTTGGTGCCATTCTCAAAGAAGTCCACCGGTTTTAATAATCAAGATTTACCCTTGGCGTATATATGAAGAACAGATCCTTGTAGTAAAATGCAACAGTTTTGTAACTTTAGAAGGTAAGATGACTAACGTTAAGAAAAAATAATAATCCACGGGGACAACTGGAACCTCCTGAGCATCAAAATTGCTGGCCGAGCCTCCTTAAAACCTAGAAAAAAGGACCTCAAGCTGTAACCCATCTCAGATGGAACTTCAAAGTAATAAAACACTTAAAACTTACTAAGATATCGCTACTTCTTTATTGGAAAAAAAAAATATTTTCAATAATTTCTGTAATCAAAAAACTACTACTATCCTTAAAACTATAAAAATAAGTGCAAACTATAAAAATAAGTGCAGATGTCCTGGCTTTTCCTATTTATATCTTAATCAACTGCTCTGTCACTGAAAGCTATGTCCTAACCCTATAGAAAAGGTGCTACATTTCTCCCCTCCATGAAGGTGGAAACTCAAATGAGCTCTCAAACTTCGGGCCTATAGGCATTCTGACTCGACTCTCAGAAAACTCTGGAGAAGTGTATCTAGCTCAAGTTTTTAGCGGTATCGGTGCTGCGGTAGCGTTGTCCCCTCACAGTAAGACGCTGACCGGTTTGACTCTCAGCTAGAGCGTCTTCTACGTGGAGACATGCATGAATGGGCGTACCTTCACTGAAGGTTGTGCGTTAGGACTGGCAACTCAGCACGTAAAAATCAACTGCCAATCATTAGCGGACCAGAGTTCCGCTGTGGTGACCCCTAACCGGGAAAAGCCGAAAGACACAAAACAACTAACAATTGCACAATTTCTGTCCTTTTCATAGTACATATACAGCTCTTCTTAGTTTTATAACACATATTAAACCAATATCAAAACTCTAGAGGTTATTCTCAGCACTTTTCCAAGCTTTATCCAACACATTTGACATGGTATCCCACTAGAAACTGCTTCTAATACCATCTTGCCTAGGAATACATGAAACTTGACTGTCTTGGCTCTCCAGGTACTGCTCAAAAAGGCAGCAGGCAGTAAAATGCCAGGATGACATCTCTTTCCTTATCATTACAGTGAGTGCCCCTCAAGGAGCCATTTTAGGCCTCCTGTTGTTCAATACATCTCATTACTGATCACAGAGCTTCCAAACAAGCAACTATCATACAGTACACAGACAACTCAATCATCTGTTCTGCTAGACGAACAGCTAAAGTTAAACAAAATACCCAAGAGTCTTTCTCTGCCACAGTGGCCTGGCTGCCTGATACAGAGTTGTTCCTTAATCCTAAAAAAAAAAAAAAAATGATCCTATCTACCACAAAGCATTCAAATGGCTGCAAAAATAATTTTAAAGTCACTTCCTCTTCCTCTAGGAACACCAACATAGAACTAATAAGTCAGACTAAGCTTCTAGGAGTCGCTATAGATGAAAGCTTAAAATGTAATAATAGATAAAATGAACAGTATCAAACGCTAGGTAGCAAGGTGCACTTTACAATTAAACAATACCTCACAGAGAATGCCATAAAAAGTACTGCTCTGTCCCTTCTCATCTCTACACTACTATATGCTGCTCCCATCTTGATTAACCTACAATCTACTCAACCCTCACTCTTTGAACAGTGTTAAAATAAGTTACTGAATAATTATTGTAGGACACATTACTGTCTGGCCTTAAAAAAAACGAGTGGTTAGAGCTAAGGAATTACCTTACACTTTCCCAACTAGCCACTTCCTGCAGACTCATCTTTTACTCTGACAGATGCCTTAACATGAGAAATATTCTCCAGTTCTACAAACAGACAGACAGCTGAGATCTAACATGAGAAATATTCTCCAGTTCTACAACCCAGACAGACAGCTGGGATCTAACATGAGAAATATTTTTCAGTTCTACAACCCAGACAGACAGCCGAGATCTAATATGAGAAATATTCTCCAGTTCTACAACCCAGACAGACAGCTGGGATCTAACATGAGAAATATTCTCCAGTTCTACAACCCAGACAGACAGCTGGGATCTAACATGAGAAATATTCTTCAGTTCTACAACCCAGACAGACAGCCGAGATCTAACATGAGAAATATTCTCCAGTTCTACAACCCAGACAAACAGCTGGGATCTAACATGAGAAATATTCTCCAGTTCTAAAACCCAGACAGACAGCTGAGATCCACTGAGAAATATTCTCCAGTTCTACAACCCAGACAGACAGCTGGGATCTAACATGAGAAATATTCTCCAGTTCTACAACCTAGACAGACAGCTGAGATCTAACATGAGAAATATTCTACAGTTCTACAACCCAGACAGACAGCTGAGATTTAACATGAGAAATATTCTCCAGTTCTACAACCCAGACAGACAGCTGAGATCTAACATGAGAAATATTCTCCAGTTCTACAACCCAGACAGACAGCTGAGATCTAACATGAGAAATATTCTCCAGTTCTACAACCCAGACAGCCGAGATCTAACATGAAAAATATTCTCCAGTTCTACAACCCAGACAGACAGCTGAGATCTAACATGAGAAATATTCTCCAGTTCTACAACCCAGACAGACAGCTGAGATTTAACATGAGAAATATTCTCCAGTTCTACAACCCAGACAGACAGCTGGGATCTAACATGAGAAATATTCTTCAGTTCTAAAACCCAGACAGACAGCTGAGATCCACTGAGAAATATTCTCCAGTTCTACAACTCAGACAGACAGCTGGGATCTAACACGATAAACATTCTTCAGTTCTACAACCCAGACAGACAGATGAGATCTAACATGAGAAATATTCTCCAGTTCTACAACCCAGACAGACAGATGAGATCTAACATGAGAAATATTCTCCAGTTCTACAACCCAGACAAACAGCTGGGATCTAACATGAGAAATGTTCTCCAGTTCTACAACCCAGACAGACAGCTGAGATCCACTGAGAAATATTCTCCAGTTCTACAACCCAGACAGACAGCTGGGATCTAACATGAGAAACATTCTCCAGTTCTACAACCCAGACAGACAGCTGGGATCTAACATGAGAAATATTCTCCAGTTCTACAACCCAGACAGACAGCTGGGATCTAACATGAGAAATATTCTCCAGTTCTACAACCCAGACAGACAGCTGAGATCCACTGAGAAATATTCTCCAGTTCTACAACCCAGACAGACAGCTGGGATCTAACATGAGAAACATTCTCCAGTTCTACAACCCAGACAGACAGCTGGGATCTAACATGAGAAATATTCTCCAGTTCTACAACCCAGACAGACAGCTGGGATCTAACATGAGAAATATTCTCCAGTTCTACAACCCAGACAGACAGCTGAGATCTAACATGAGAAATATTCTCCAGTTCTACAACCCAGACAGACAGCTGGGATCTAACATGAGAAATATTCTCCAGTTCTACAACCCAGACAGACAGCTGAGATCTAACATGAGAAATATTCTCCAGTTCTACAACCCAGACAGATAGCTGGGATCCACTGAGAAAATGTTATTAACCATTACAAAAGCTAACAGAGCTGGTGACTCTCTGTATTCCTTGCTTCTGGGCAAAATTTCGAAGTCCCTTCCTCTCCCTGTAAGAAACGCAGTAAACAACAACTCTTTTAAGGCACAAACAAAAGAAATAAGGAGCAGATGAGAGAATACTACCAAGATACCTGGCTCTGTACTGCCACAGTTCCTGGATGACCAATGTCCTGCCCCTAACTTCCGCCTATTTTTTCCAAGCACTACATCTTTACTTATTGGTCCAAAATCTCCTCCCCCTCTTCTTCCTTCTATCTATCCAATAATATTCTCTCTTACCCTTTAACACTAATACCCCATTTCATCCGTTTCTCTCCTCCTACTAAGTTAACTCACAAACGTGTTTCATACCTCTTTACATGATGCTTCTATTAATTAATGAATCGCTGATTAAAGTTTGTATATTTTATCTGATTACATACAGAACATTAAACAGAAGTATACAAGTAAGGTCAAATTTCTAGATCTTTTCTCCCTGGCCTTCTGCTGGAAAGGGGTAGGTGTCTGCCTAGTCGGTCTATTTTGATAAATAAATAAACAAAATTACTAATCAAAACCCTTTTGAGGTGGTCAACACTCCTCCACCATCCAAATTCCCACCCTCAGGACAGAGAAAATGTTATTGCTGTAATTTTCTCTGCTATATCTAAAAGGGGGGAAAGGAGAATGTAGCCAATTATATGTCTAGATATTAAGTACAACCACCAAACAAGTTTTCCTGCACGAAAGGCAATTGCACGGCTCCACAAAGCAAGACGCATCCGAAAAAGCAATGAGCCAGCAAACTATGACCTGAAAAGAATTTATTAATTAAAGCAGCATAAAAAAACAAGTAACCAGACCGGTTTTGGCTGGTAAGAAACACAACCTTCATCAGTGTTTGTTTGTGTCTTTCGGCTTTTCCCAGTTAGGGGTCGCCACAGCGGAACTCCGGTCTGCTAATGATTGGCAGTTGATTTTTACGTACCGGCTTGCCAGGCCTGACGCACAACCTTCAACGAAGGTACGCCCATTCACACATGTCTCCACGCAGAAGACGCTCTAGCTGAGAATCGAACTGGATAGCGTCTTACTGTGAGAACATAAAAAATCAAATGCTACTGTTTATATACCTGCATCAACGCCTCCATTGGTTCACTTAAAATTGCTCATTAAGACCAGGTGGAAATAATCCACCTAGCTTTACAATCCATTTTTTCTCTTTAGAGTCTAGAATGGAATGCCAACCCATTTTGTTTAAACCCTTTTACCCCATATATGCTGACCTATTCATGGCATTTATTGAGGAACAAATCATTTATGATAGTAACCACAATATTTTCCTGGATGAAACTGACATTTGGAGATGCTATTTGGATGATTGCTGGATGGTATGGAGGACAGATGTGGATTACTTGTTGGAATTTATATCCTATTTGAATGACAACAAATGGGGTCGGCATTTTAGTTAACCATCATGTAGAGACCATCACCTTCCTTGATGTCTTGATCAATAGATTACCTGATCACACTTTAAGTACGCAGGTCTTTAGGAAGTTGCCTCAATTTAACACTGTCCTCCATGCATCCAGCTTTCATCATCCTCATATAGCTAGGAATATCCCCAAATCACAATACATATGAATGAGGCACATTTGTTCTCAGGAACCAACTTTTCAAGAACACAGACAGGATTTGACTAGGAGATTCAAGTCCAGGGGATATCATATGGGGCATGTTCTGTGGGCCAGCAACTAGGCAAACACATTGAACAGGGAGGATCTCTTGACCTATAAATCACGGGATGAACATAACCCACAACCCATTAGATTTGTCACCACATATGCAAGGAATTCAGATGTACTTATTAACAGCATATATAGACATTGGAACTTATTACAGTGTGATCAGGAGCTATTGAATATGTTGCCAGATAGGTGTTTGTTTTCATTTCGTAAAGGCAAAAATTTGGCATCCTGTTTCAATCATTACAAACATTCTCATGATAAAAGCTGGTCTCAAATGACACAAACCACCATTACAGGTGAACCTTTGATGGGATGTTTCCCATGTGGCCACTGCATAAACTGTGATAAAATATCCAAGTCCAAACAGTTTACGAGCAAAAATTGTGACATGGTGTATGACTTAAAATTTTTTGCCAATTGCAGCAGTAATTGGCTGGTATATTTAGCCACATGCACATGTGGATCTTTCTATATTGGCCAAACATCTCGGCCTCTCAGGCTGAGAATTTCTGAGCATGTAAGTAATATCAAGAACAAAAAATCCAATAATGCATTATATAAACATTGTATGTTACACAAATCAGCTAAATTTACATTTATGATTATTGATGTGGTAAGGGGTAATAAATTAAACAAAACAGGTTGGCATTCCATTCTAGACTCTAAAGAGAAAAAATGGATTGTAAAGCTAGAGGGATTATTTCCACCTGGTCTTACTGAGCAATTTTAAATGAACCAATGAAGGTGTTGATGCAGGTATATAAACAGTAGCATTTGATTTTTTATGTTTACACTGATGAAGGTTGTGTTTCTTACCAGCCGAAACCGGTCTGGTTACTTGTTTTTTATGCTGCATTATAGGTTTCATAGGTTTATACTAGGCTATCTGCCCTAAGGCATTTATAAGCCTAGCCCAAAAAAATACTGTGCCCATTAGTTTGTTGTGCCTCTGTCCAGCAGTGACACAGAGATGATTCAGCTCCCATCCACAGGTCTAGATTTCTCTTGAACAGAGTCAGGTGCTCTGCCTCACATGGACGGGATTTTATTCCACAGCATAGGAGTCTCTGGTGATAAATCTATCCCTCCAGCATGTCCTATTTATATCCGTGTTAAGGTTTAAGTCACTTGCTCTAGTGGTTTTGGTGGATTTGGATTTTTGAGGTGGAGCATGTCCATTAATTCGGGTTGGACATGGCCTTGTATGTCAGGCACATGTCACCTCTGAGCAGGCGGACTGAATAGAGCTGGAGTTTCTTCAATCTGGCAGCATATGACAGATTTTGGAGTCCTTATCCTTTTGGTGAGGAACTTTGGGGTCTCTCAATTGCTGCAGATGTCGGGTGAGATACATCCCGAATGGGGCCGATCATTGGTCTGATAAGTGAAGAGTACAGAACAATGACCTCACTAGATCTGGATGTGAATCCCTTCATGATCAGGTGGGCAATGTAGAAGGTCTTTCTAACCACTTTAGCAATGTGAGTGTCAAAAGAAAGGCCACTGTCAACCTGGGTCCCCAGGTCCCTGATAACCTCTTCTGTGCTTAGTGGATTGCCACCTATATGGTAGCTTGTTGTTTGCTGCTGCTAATTAATTAAAATTAATTAATAAATTCTTTTCAGGTCATAGTTTGCTGGCTCATTGCTTTTTTGGATAGATATTAAGTATACTGCAGCAAAATACCTCAACACAAGGCAAAGTAACTTTAGATGTCCCACTGTAAAATATTCTGTTTCAGAACATTAATCCTAAACAAAACAGCAAAAGAGCAGCAAACAACATGCTGCAATAAATAAATACATACATAAATTACTGTGGTAAGCAGAATGTCAACACCAGTTTAATGAAAATGGGTGTATATCAAAAGTTCGAACACTGAAAAGTTTGAACACCAAAACCTCGCACTTGAAAGTTCGAAGACTGAAAATATCGAAGCCGAGGAACATTGAATTCTTTCCCAGGGAAAGAATTTGGTGAACTGTTTCCATGGCTTCACTATTTCCTCCACTTTGGTGCGATCTCGGAGTTGGTATACTTAAGTAGGAGGGTGTGGGGGGAGTGGGGGGCAAAGCCCCCCCACATTAGAAATAGCTTGTAGTATTCATGTGTTTCACGTTTTGTACTGGAACAACGATTTTTTCTCAGGGGAAAAAATCGCTGTTCTCAGTCTTTGAGGTTTTCAGCTTTCATGGTTTTGGGTTCGATGTTATAACATTTGAAGTTTTGACACTTCGATGTTGTGATATAGACCCAATGAAAATATGTTAGATTATACAATACTAAGAAAATCTATCAGTTGTTAAGAAGTTGCACTAGCTAATGATGTAGAATATACACTGAGGGAAAGTGCATCATTTATTCCCAAATACTGACAAGTTAGAACTCCAGAGTTAGCACATGAATCATATAATGGAAGAGTAAAAATCCAAGTGTTAGTTACAGAGAAAAATACAGGATTGTCTGCAGGACGTTTGCAGAGAAACACTATTGCATTGCATTCTTTGCCACACCAACACTTACAAAACTATACCTGTGAAAATGCCAGAGTTGTTTGAGAAGCCATGGTCTAAAACAGGAACAGAACTGTCATGGTTCCCTGTCTCCAGGTGAATTTTTTAACCATATCAGATGACTATAATAGATCATCGGTAGTTACAAGCATGACAATTGTTCTAGCTGGAGGACAATGGTCTACATTTTAGTAGTACCAAGTTAAAAAAGTTTGCAGAATATCTTGCCTTCAAACATAGAATACTAACACCTATTTACTGCAGGCCAGTGGGCTAGTAAAACAGTTTATGGGCAAAACTGAAAAGCCATCACAACTGATCATTCCAAAGGGATTGCTTGGAAACAGCAACTATAAATGTTGTGCTTATACAATCACCCATATTTTACCATAGATATTTGTCCTGGAATTTTACATTGGAAGATGACATTTCCCATATTTTTTGCACAAAGTATCCCATGGTTGCATATGACTTCAGTATCCTCAAGTGACATAATCTTTCATGATTCCTCTCAAATTTGGTAATACCATTGTATCACCCTTCATAGGTTCATAGGTTCATAGGTTCATACTAGGCTATCTGCCCTAGGGCATTTATAAGCCTAGCCAGAATGTGTTTGGCTTTCGCCACCCATTTTAAATTAATTTTGCTGTGCCCCTTTTTTGAGGTTAGTATACTGTGCCTCTGTCTAACAGTGACATAGAAGTGATACCCGGGATAAACCTACGATCTCCCATCCACTCATCAAGATTCCTCTTGAAGAGAGTCAATGAGGGACTCTGCCTAACCTGGACTGGGATTTTATTCCAGAGTGAAGGGAGCCTCTGGGTTATGAATCTGTCCCTCCAGCATGCCCTTTTTATTTCAGTGCTGAGGTTCAAGTCTCTCGAGCGTGTAGCTCGATGGGATTTGGATTTTCTGAGGTGCACCATGTCCATTAATTCCGGGTTGGACATGGCTTTATACGTCAGGCACAGATCGCCTCTGAACAGGCGGTATGCCACTAAGTAGAGCTGGAGTTTCTTTAACCGGGCAGCATATGGCATCTGTTTGAGCCCTTTGATCCTCTTGGTGAGGTACTTTTGGGGTCTTTCCAGTTGCTGCAGGTGTCTGGTAGGGTAATTCCCAAAAGGGGCATTGTACTCAATTATGGGCCTGATGAGGGATGAGTAAAGAGGCACAATGACCTCCCCTGATCTAGATGTGAATCCCTTCATGATTAGGTGGGCTATATAAAATGTTTTTCTAACCACTTTGGCCACATGGTTGTCAAATGAGAGATTGCCGTCAACTTGGGTCCCCAGGTCCCTAATTACTTCTTCTATACTTAATGGATTACCACCTATGTGGTAATTTGTGGGCACTTTGTTTTTGCCAAAGGGGATGACTATACACTTTTTGGCGTTTAGCTTGAGGCCATGGCTCTGGCACCAGTTGTCTGTTTCTATGAGGCCCTTTTGGAGGATGCTTGTGTCGGCTAGAGAGTCGATTATGGCACCCAGTTTGCAGTCATCTGCGAACTTGGTCAGCCACAGTCCTTCCGTGTTGGCCTGTACCTCCGAGAAATATATACCGAACAAGAGAGGTCCCAGGACTGAGCCTTGTGGGATGCCACTTGTAACTGGTTTGGAGTCTGACATGGCTCCAGCAATTCTAACCATGTGGGTTTTGTCCTTGAACCAGTTTGCAACACATCTAGTGACATAGGGGTGTATATTTAAGCTGGTGAGCTTATCTATAATGCCCGAGTGGGGTATTGTATCGAAGGCTTTTGCGAGGTCCAGGTAGGCTGTGTGGACCACCTTCCCCTCCTCAATGGCCTTGGTGACTGTTTCAAAGAAATCAACCAGGTTTAAGAGGCAGGATCTGCCCTTAAAGCTGAACTGGGTAGGATGCAGTGTCTGTAGTTCCCCAATATCTTTATTTATGAGGTCCATGATGATCCTTTCCATAGCTTTGCAGACCAAGCTAGTCAGGCTTATGGAGCGATAGTTTCCAGGATCCGTTGAGGCACCACCTTTGTGGAGAGGGACCACAGTTGCTGTACGCCACTCTTTGGGTACATATCCTGTAGTAAGGCTGAGATTGAACAGTAGTTTTATGTTTGGGTTTAGCTCTTCTTGGAGTTCATGTAGGACGTAGCCCGTGACACCGTCTGGTCCCACTGATGCTGTGTTTTTTGCTTTGGAGAGGGTGGTTCTTACCTGAGCATCTGAGATGTCAGGGGGGCAGCACTCTGCTGGGATAGATATTTGCCCTTTTGGTGGGGAGGGGGGGTTGAAGTTTGCACTGAACCTGTCAGCTAAGATGTTGGCAATGTCTGTGGGTTCGGTGGCAGCTCTCTGGCAGCTCCTTTAGTGCCCAAGATGGGACATTTCTCCCCTGGAGGAAAGCCCACATGCTGCAGTCAACGTACTGATCATGGGGTACCAGGAGTGGAAAGGGGCCAGGCTGGAAGTTGTCACACTGTGGTGTGCCAAGGTCTTGTTTGAGTTTGATGCTCTAATTGTCATAATTTACCAGTAAATGCTATCATGGTGAATGTAAACAAGGGTACTGAAGAGGGGGCAACACTACAGTGATGACTCCCAATGCCTTCTTTACCCTCTGGTTCACTAATACCTCTTTCACTGCTTCTCACTTTCCGACAGGAACTAGGAAAGTACAGTTTTGTACCTACCATAAATGTAGATGTTCGAGTGCTAATACAGCTGCAGTCATAACAGATGGGTTCTCCTGCCGTCAGGCGGATCCTCGGTTGGCCGAATTCCAAAGTCTAGGTCCGGCGTCGGTTGTCATCACTTCTTCCCTGACATCAGAGCAACATGGGTATAAAGAAACCAGCTGAAGCCATTTTCTTCAGTTTTTCTTGCCCCAGATGTCAGGTGCCCCCAGAAGGAAGGCAATACATAAATTTGTGTGATAATGCAGTGCAATATAATCCAAATACAGTAGTTGCAAGCAAATGCCTCATAAATAAACACCCCAATCAGGTTGTAAGAGGATGTGTTAGCCTATAGGCCTGTCCCAAGAGGGGAAGGATGGAGGGAAACCTGGACTGCAGCTGTATTAGCACTCGGAACATCTACATTTATGGTAGGTACAAAACTGTACTATGTTCATTGTGCATACAGCTGCAGTCATAACAGATGGGTAGAATCCCAAAGCTAAGAAGGGGGTGGTAGGCACTAGGTTGAACTAGGAGGAGCCAAAATGCCCTGCAAGACTGCAGTGGCAAAGCCTGCTCTAGATTTGGAGTATAATGGTAGGTTGTAGTGCTTGGAGAAGGTATGCACAGAACTCCAAGTGGCTGCTTCCAAAATATCCTTGGTAGGAACTCCTCTGAGGAAGGCTGCAGAGGTGGCTGTGGCCCTGGTGGAATGAGTTCTAATGCCTGTAGGAACAGTTTTGCCATGAAAGGAATAGCAAAAGCGTATGCAGTGGGCTATCCATTTTGAGATTGTCTGTTTGGAAATTGGCATCCCTTGAGCTCCTAGGCCACAAAGAGCTGTTCTGATTTTCTGAAAGGCTTTGTTCTGTCCAAATAATAACACAGTTGTCTGTGGATGTCCAAGGAATGTAGTAATCTCTCCCCTTTGTTTTGAGGATTAGGATAAAAAGTAGGTAAATGTATGGCCTGATTTAAAGCTACCCTGGATACCACTTTAGGCATAAAGGACAGGTTGGTTCGTAAGGAAACTCTGTCCTGATGGAAGATGATAAAAGGTTGGACGGCCATGAGAGCCTGTAGTTCTGAAACTCTACGAGCTGAGGTGATAGCCAGAAGGAAAGCTGTTTTCCAGGACAAATATTGCAAATCTGATGAGGCAGCTGGCTCAAAGGGAGGCAAGGTCAGTTTTTCCAGAATGAAATTAAGATCCCAAGCAGGTATTGGTTGTTTCCTTGGAGGCCTTAAATTCTTAGCCCCTCTGAGGAACTGCCTTAGGAGAGGGTGAGAGAATAAAGGTGGATCAGTGTTGTATTCTGCAGAAATGGCTGATGCATGGATTTTGATGGAGGAGAAAAAGTCCACTGCTTAGCAGTTCAGCCAAATATTGTAGTATTTGAAGTAAATTCAGTTTTCTAGGATCCTGGCCCTTTTCCTCATTCCAGACACAAAAACGTTTCCATTTTGCGGAGTAAGCTTTTCTAGTTGATGGCCTTCTGGCCTCCAAAATGACATCCTACACCTCCTTGGAGAGTAGGGCCTGTTGTGATGCTAAGGAATCTTCCATGTGGCCAGATTGAGTGTTTTTAGCTGGCTGTGAAGAGTTTTGAAACTGTGCTGAGTCAGAAGAAGAGGCATTAGAGGCAGGGTCCATGTTGGGGAATGCGTCAGGCTCCTCAGGAGTGGGTACCAGTGTTGCCTTGGCCAGTCCGGAGCAATGAAGATCATCTTTGGTCTGTCTGCTTTGGTCTTTAATAGAACTTTGGGCAGCAGAGGAAGAGGAGGGAAGGCATAAACTGTCATTGATGTCCAACTGAAGGAAAGAGCGTCCACTCTCCAGGCCTTTAGATGGAAGATCCTTGAGCAGAATTTTGTCAATTGATGATTCTTGTGGGAGGCAAAGAGATCTATGTCTGGCCTTCCCCATTCTTGGATTATTTCTGTAAAAACTTTTGGATGCAATTTCCATTCGTGTGGATCTGTCATATTCCTGCTTAGGTTGTCTGCCAGCGTGTTTTCCTTGCCTGGCAAGTACTGTGCTTGTAGTTCCATTTGTAAGTCCATGGCCATGTTCCAAAGTGACATGGCCAGTCTGCATAGGGGGTAAGAATGTGTTCCTCCCTGTTTGTTTATGTACCACATAACTGTGGTGTTGTCCGTTCTTATCAATAGTTGACCTGGTTGTAGAAGGTCCTTGAAAGATATAATAGCATTTATTACTGCTAGCATTTCTTTTTGATTGATGTGAAGGTGCTTTTCTTTTTGGGACCACTTGCCCTGAATGCACCAGTCTGTCATGTGCGCCCCCCAGGTGTAGTCCGAGGCATCTGTTGTGATGACTTGACTTGCTTGAGGCTTGCTGAATGGAAGACCTGTGTTTGTTTGACATGCTTGAGCCCACCACAGAAATTCCTTCTGCAGACATGGAATTAGTGGTATTATTGTTTCCAAATTGTGGCTGTGTTGAGACCATATGTTTTTCAGGTACCATTGTAGTTTTCTCATATGCAGCTTTGCACATGGGATTAGTAAGATGCAAGATGCCATGAATCCCAGAGCCTGCAGGATTTTCCTTGCAGTCAGCCTGGTGCAATTTGCTAGTGTTTGAATTAGTTGCCCCTGCTTCTCTGGCGTGAGGTAGGCCATCTGGGTGTTTGTGTCCAAATTGGCACCCAGGAAAATTATCTTCCGAGAGGGTATTAGCCTTGATTTCTTTTTATTGACTGTGTATCCCAGAGAGTTCAATAACATTATTACATAAGCCAGATGTTTCAGAAGAATGTGCTTGCTGTCTGCTTGGATCAGGCAGTCATTCAAATAGGGGTATATTTGTATCCCTTGAAGTCTGCAGTAGGCAATTACTAATGCCAGGCATTTCGTAAACACTCTGGGCACAGTAGATAAGCCAAACGGCAATGCAGAGAATTGATAATGGGTTGAACCTGCAAGAAATCTGAGGTACCTACTGCAATTTTGTCTGATTGGGACATGCAGGTATGCCTCCTTGAGGTCCAATGTTACCAGCCAAGACTCCTTGCCCAGCATGGGAACAAGTTGCTGTAGAGTGAGCATCTTGAATTTTGGTACGAGTAGAAATGTGTTTAGGATGGATAGATCCAAAATAGGTCTCCATTCTTTTCCCTTCCTTGGCACCAGAAATAGCCTGGAATAAAAACCTTGACCTTGTTCATGTGTAGGTACCTCTTGAATAGCTTTCATGTTTATGAGATCTGAAATTTGCCTTTGTGCCTCTGCCCTTTGATTGTGTGGCAGGTTTGGCATGCCTCTCATTTTTGGAAGGGTATAAAAATGGAATTTGTAGCCTCTGTTTATAATGTCCAAGATCCATTTGTCCTTTGTGACAACATGCCAATTTTTTGAGAATAATGCCACCTTTCCTCCTAAGGGGGCTGCCATTTGAGACCTGGCTGGCATGCAAAGGGGAAAGTCATTGGGTTTGCTTTCTGAAAGATTGCGAGTTGTCCTCACCACCTCTTTGTGTAGGAGCTTGCCATTGTCTGCCTCTATACGATCCTTGGGATTGTCCTCTGCCCCTCGGGTGCCTGTATCTGCCTCTTTGGGGTCTGTCTGTGGCAGGAAAGGACCAGTTTTTGGAAGGCCAATTTCTACTAAAATGTGGGGGTTGAACCTGCAGAAATTCTTTCACAGTTTGCATTGATTTAGCCTTTTCCTCCATTTTCCGTAATACTTCCTCAGCATTAGCACCAAATAGTACATCCTTTTGAAGACGGGCGTCTAGTAATTTAGCTTTGACATGATCAGGCAAGGCTTGTTCCTTGAGCCAGGCATGCCTATGTATGACTGAGCCTGTAACAGCAGCTCTACATGAGGCCTCTAGAGCATCAAAACCACATTGTAAGGTATGCTTACCCACTTGTTCTGCACTATGCATCAAATCCTGCAACTCCTTCAAGTCTGGTTGTTCAGGTTGTGACATTTTACTTTTCAATTGTGATAACAAAAACTGTTGGTATTTTAGCATATGAAACTGACAGTTTAAGGCCCTCATGGATAAGGTCGCCGAGGTATATACCTTTTTTCCCCACCTTTCTAAGGATCTGGAATCTCTCTCGGAAGGCAATGGATTTTTGGCAATGGAGGCCTTAACTCCCTTGGGGCCCTGTGAGATGGTTTCTAGGTCAGCAGCATGGCTTTTGTATAGAAATTGGTGTGAGTCAGGAACCCTGTAGTACCTGTCAGGCTTAACTGGAGCTGGAGGTAGAGAGTCCGGGTTAAGGCAGGCCTCCAAGTAAACATCATCTAGGATGTCCAAGACAGGAGGTATAGCCAGAGGCCTGTGTTGGGGTAACAAGAGAAATTCCCTGAGCCTTTTCTTGGAATCTGAATAATCCTGGCCTTCCCAGTGGAAGTGTTCCCTTAAGGTATGCAAAGTTTCCCCAAATGAGTAATACTCAGGGGGGGATACAGAAGGGATAGACTCCTCTGCATCAGAGTCTTCAAAAGGGGAGTAAGACTGTTCCTGATCATCAGAGTGTTCTGAAATAATGGAGCCCTGATCAGAGGTGGGGGAATCTTCCTCCACTCTGGGCCTTTTGTCCAGTGGGGGCTGAGAACCTCTGATTAGAGTAATTAAATCCTCAGTCATTTTAAGCATCTGTTTCTTAGGCATGGGGCCTGGAGATGAGCCCTGTGTAGCTGGTCTCTTAGAGTGCATGGTTGCTTTAAACTTGGTGAAAGCCTTGATGGAGAAAGAAGAGGAAGGTCTGAAGACACCTTGAGTGGAGGTGGACCTGTCCACATTCTGTGTTTCAACGCCAAGAGTGGCTTCGGTATCTGTAGTCGGCGTGTGGGCTGAGGAGCCTACGACCTTGGGCACAGGAGACACCATCAAAGATGTGTCATCGGTAATCAGGGGCTGCGTAGGCGCCTCGCTGAGAACCGGACCACGTGTAGTCAGCTTTGGCGTGGTGTTGGTAGAGGCCGCGGACCTAGAGTGTCGGTCCTTGTCTTTGCATTTTTTAGAGAAAACCGGAGTCGGAGTATCCGACGACATAGTATAGTTAAATGCTTTCCCAAAATAATGCTGGGCGAACTCCGCCTGATGCTTAATAGTGTGTTTGTTGAATGTAGCACAAAAGTGACAGACTGAGACATCGTGGTCTGGGCCTAAACCAGGAATACAGAGGGAATGGAAATCCGTATGCGGTATTTGCTTCCCACAAGAAATACAATTATTAACTTTGTCTGACATCGGTCTGAGGCAAGAAAAGTTTCCCCAATGGGGTACTTAGCTTTTAAGAAGACTTCGGTTTCCAAATTTTCGTAATCTCAGGAGCTGGCCGACCGGCACTTGCGAACTGCTTCTGCTTCGGGCACCGCGCGGCAAGAAAGACTGAAGAAAATGGCGTCGGCTGGTTCCTTTATACCCCTGTTGCTCTGACGTCAGGGAAGAAGCGACGACAACTGACGCCGGACCTAGACTTTGGAATTCGGCAAACCGAGGACCTGCCTGATGGCAGGAGAACCCATCTGTTATGACTGCAGCTGTATGCACGATGAACATCCATGAGCTCAGATAAGTCTAGCATGCGTCTGTACCGCCCCAAGACAAGTGAGCAGGGATATACGTTATTATTCTTCTGCATCCTCTTGCAGCTCCTTTAGTGCCCAAGATGTTTTTGCTATACCAGGGCTGAAAATGAGGAGGCTTACTTATTCTGTGTAACAACAGCATAATATTTCAGACTAAAATGGGAGCAGAAGCAGCAGGGCATGTTTCAGACATGTGAGCCTGACGCTATAGCCTCAATAAGCCACCTTGTTAAGCTGATTCTGAATATAAAATATTTCCAAACCTGTCTCTGAGATAAGGAAACATGCTTTTACCTAAATGTGACGACAGCATTTTGTAAAAGCGGGACCAAAAACTCCTCCGCAAACTCCCGAGCGTCTAAGTGTTGACAAGCTGCTACGTCAGGTCTGGGCCTAAGCAAGGAGGCAGTAAGTATGGAAATCCTTATGAGTTTCCCACAAGTTAAACAATTATTTACTTTTCTGACATCGGCTGAGGCAAGAAAAGAGTCCCCAACGTACTTAGCTTTAGAAGTCTTCAGTAGTAGAATTCCCTGGATCTCACCGACTTCTGCTTGAAGCACCACGCAAGAAAGAGAGAGGAGGAAAAATGGCGTCGGCTGATGTATACCCAACTGACAGCAGCAGTGGCGTTGGGTGAAGTGCGACATCAGCGAGGCGGGCCAGACTTTGAATCCGGAAGGGCTGCCTGAGGCAGGACAACCCATTTGTTAGGACTGCAGATGCATCCTTGAAGGACATCATACTGCAGACTAAGAAAACTCTGGAACAAGAGACAAGCTGTTGCCTTGGAACCATTTAAGTTTATGGGCATAGAAAGACTGATAAGGAATGAAAGGGGTGGACCATGGTCACTACTACTGGAAAAGAAAGAATTGGTGTGCAATTACAACTAGAAGAAGGATCCTGGCTGGGCTTAAATGAAAAAATATCCATCGGATGTATCCTAAAGCTAAGGGCACTGGAAAGGTGATGGTGGTGGATATTATATATATATATATATATATATATATATATATATATATATATATACAGTTTCACTTCATATACTTGAAATGCTGAAATCTCAAATTTCAGCATTTCGAATGTATAAAGCTGAAACTTCAGAATAGCGAAAGTGCATAAGTGCGAATGCGAGTATGTCGAATTCGTGCTTATGCAGTGATGTTACGTTATGGGAAGTGTTTGCTTGAGATGTTTGTGTTCGGAGTTTCAGGTGGGTGAGTGTATGTGAATGTTCTTGTAACTGGTGTGTGTGTGTGTGTGTGTGTGTGAGGGATTGTAGAATGTGTGTGAGTGTTTTTTTGCTCTGTTTGTGCGATCTCAGAGTTAGTATATATAAGTAGGGGGGTGTGAGGGGTGCTTATGTTTAGTGTACGTATGTGTATGTGTGGTGTTTTATTGTGTTTATGTTTTTGGTGTCGTGGTTTGTGTGTGGTGTAGTTTATGTATGTTCGGGTTTGTGATTTCGTTTTTGTGGAGTTTCGGTGTTGTGATGGTTTCGACTTTATGCACTCGAAATGCTGAAATGCGAGATTTCAGTATTTCGAGTATATGAAGTGAAACGACACACACACATATATATATATATATATATATATATATATATATATATATATGGATTCACTTCAGAAGACTGAAAACCTACAATTTTGAATCCCATAAGACTGACACCCAAAATCCTGAAAACTCAAAATCCTGGAAATTCAAAATCCTGAATCCCAAAAGACTGAAAATACACAGGATACAAACACTATATTCCAGTACAAGGACACAGAGAAACAAAGACAAAACAAAGGATATTACTTTCCACCAAGTATGAGCAGAGGTGGCAAGCCCCCCTACACCCCCATGTGAGGGGCTGTACCCCCCCACCCCCTGCTACTTAAATATATCAACTCCAAGATTACATTTCACTACACTAACATGAGTTAGGTTGTAGTATAGCAAGTTAGAGGGTAACATTACTAAGTTTACAGCAGGCAGTCATGAAATATATAACGGTATGTTCACCATTTTTTCCTGTGGAGTGTGATCTTGGAGTTGATATATTTAAGTAGCAGGGGGGCTTGCCCACCTGCTCATACTTGGTGAAAAGGAATATGCTTTGTCTTGTCTATAGTCAGTGTTTGCATCTTGTTTGTTTTCAGTCTTTTGGGATTCAGGATTTTGAGTTTTCAGGATTTTGGGTGTCAGTCTTATGGGATTCGAGATTGTGGGTTTTCAGTCTTCTGAAGTGAATCCATATAAATATATACACACACACATATATATATATATATATATATATATTTTTTTTTTTTATTGAAATACATATATTTTATTGAAATTTACTTCATGGTATGATTTTTTATCCGAGGCAAGGTTTTATAAAATATGTACAAACAATGATATTATTTATAATTGGATGTATAAATTTGTGGGTCAATGGGGTGGTGCCGGGTTTGGTGCCCTTTTAGACTACTTGGGCTTGACTGGTTGCCTTGGTGCGAGTCAAACGCTGTACCTTTTGCTTTTCAGGTGAACACCTTAAGCATTACGCTGTTATTTCTTCCACTGGCTTTATTTTTACTTTTTGTAATTTTAAATGTTGATATTGATTTTGAACACTCATTTATATTTTATATTTTGATTCTTATAAAATATTAACTTAAGTAGGAAAGTTTTATTGAAGTAACATGTTAACAAAGGTGTCTTTAATACAATTATTTTTATATTGTTATACATTGTATTTATTTGGTGTGCAGATCAAAGGAAAAAATGTGTTGGGCCACATTAAATGCTGTTACAAGGGGTGGGTGTGTACCAGTACTCTGATGGGTGTTATTTATTTAAATTCACTTGATTGATTTTATCCATTTATATCTGATGAAGTCTGCAGAGGCAGATGAAAGCACTTATATTACGATTTTTTAACGTTTGCATTTAATAAAAATTTGGATTTGAGACAAGCTGTTGCCGTGGAGCTGCTTTACCTTGCTTTTGGATAGATAAGGAAACATGACTGTTATAAAAAACAGTCTTGACAAAAAATATATTCTGTGCAGACTTTCAGAATGTAAAAGTTTTACTGCTTGCAGACAAACTCAGCGGTTTTAAACCACTGCATAAACAGCATCTTAAGCAGTTGTGGTCCTGTACATGCTCATCACAGGGTTAAAACTTTTTTACTGTACAATACTATTCAAATGCTCTCCTTAAACATAATATTCTTAGTTTCTTACTGAAATGACAAAACAATTTTATACAGAACCGCTGCCTGTACAATTCACTAAGTTGCACATGTGCTTTCTATTTAGTAACTTCCACCTCGGTAAAATCTTAGAATTAAACAATGTAACTACTGTTTGTGTATAAATGTAAATAGAAATGTAACTACTCTGTGTTTGACTGGAACTTAGTATAATGCAATGTAAGCAAATGAGCTTTTCTCCCTGGGCCTCTGCTGAAAATGAGTATTACCTAGTCTGCCTTTCCCGGTAGGCAAATACAAATAAATAAATAAATACCCAGATGCTTACGCAACCTTACAACAGATGGTCAATGATTGCTTTGAAAATAAACATATAAAGAGAAAACACTAAACTGCATTCTTTAGCAAAATAACACTACAAATTAGCTATTCCTGTGAAAATATTAGAATTGCTCAAGAAGCCATTATCTAAAACACTGAACTTTTATGGGTACCTATTTTAAAGTGAAAATCTTTTGGTCACAGCAGATAACAGTGATTTTAAAGAACTTTGAAAATGATCAAATCTTTATTTTCCTAACATGGCAAATACTACATAAATAGAAGGGATCCCTACTAAATCCCGAATGTGCAAAATACTGACGCCTGAAATCACGAGACCACATCACTGAAAGACCACAATACCTAAACTACAAAAAACCGAAGCACAGAATCACGATAGCCTGAAATATTGAAATCCAGTAGTGTGACAACAGCAACAGTGAAACTGGAAGGTGAAACAACCCCAACTGAAAATAAAGACCAGGAACCACATGAATAGCACACGAAATGCTAACGTACATCGTTCCATGAATGTAAATATCAACACAAATCCATTGTAATACTTTGTAACATTCACTGTAAGCAATAACCAGAAGCAAACAAACTGAACCCCAGTGAAACATACACATCGCCCAGTGTATCCTGGTACGACATAGCAGACTCCTCACATGTTCAATAAATGAGCAATAGCTTTGACCAAATCCAAACTCATATAACTGTTTTAGTTATCCATTACACGCTGAAACTGAGTATGGCATTGAACCAACTTTCTGCATTTAGGAGAAGGAGGACAGCCTGCTACCAATTGTTCTCACAATCCATCCACACGATTCTGTTCTTTGGGCAAAGTACTCATTAAGACCGACAAATCAGTTGCCTTACTGCCAAGCAGACATTTCAATCGGCAGTGCCACGCTTCAAAAGAGTTCTACGTATGTGGAAGAAATAACCGATTTAGTTCAGACACATTCCAGAAAGCAATAGGAAATAGAGGTAGAAAATGTGTTACAGCAGTAGACTGTGTAGAAAACTTACTAAGTTTCCCAAACACGTACCAATCAGAAAAAATATCTCAGAATATCTATTCCCTCTGCTGGGAATTTCTCCTTTAAGGCATCAAACGTTGGTATGATGTCTGATTCAGGAAGGAATGCTAGCCCAACTAAACATTTCACCGCCAAGTGAAAACCACGGTTAGAATTATAAAGTGAGCCCAGTCCAAGCTGCTGCATCTTCCTCCAAACATTGTGTCCAAACTGGAACAAGCAGCCCTTTGACTTTATGTCTGCAAAGTTTAACCCAATGCTTTTCACAGCAGTTACTTCGAAGTCACAAAGGATGAACTGTAGTATTAATGGGAACTCATGCACTGATAGTAAAAATAGTACACAATGCCACATCATGTTGTACGCCATTAGGGACTTCTTAGACATCAAACAATACAATAATGGCACACACTTGCTATACCCCGCATACTTAACTACACCATGAATACTATATAGTTGCCAGCAGAACACACCTTTGCAGAAATACATGCCGTCCATCAACCAGGTAGTAGCTACACTTAAATCATGGAGATTATTGATAGTGCTAAAGGGTATATCTACCATGTGCTTTTCAACCAACGTACCACTCTGAAAGGGGAACATAGCCATATCTAGACATTCTAATGTTAAATCAGGGATGTGTGTTTCATTACTAGTTTTACTCCTAACCCTTTTCATCTGTTGCAATAGCGCTTTTTATTGAGTAGACTTGGCACACATTTCAAGGACGTTGATGCCATAGCATCTTCCACTAACATGCAAGGTGCATCTCAAGAGAGAGACACACCTTCTCTTTTAGTACACTGCACAATCTATATTTCTCAATTTCAGAAGGATCTCCGGCATGGTTGTGGGGCGTACTCTTTATCAGTTGCTCACCTTTGGATAATGATAGTGTCACTGTTCTGCCTTTGCAGCTTCCACTCCATTTATATTTGCAGCACCAGTATCATCGGGGATGTGATTTCCTTTCCAGATGGTACATGTAACCTTCGATTACTAGTACTTCCTTACTTTGCTGTGACTTCATTCGATTGTAGCTGTTGTCGGACATATTGTACTCGTTGATTGTCTTACAGTGCATTAATGTCAAAGCAGGTCTTTTATATCCCACTACATTATTCCACGTAGTACAATGGAATTGCAACACCATTACGACTATTATGTGATTCTGTGCTTCGGTATTTTGTAGTTTAGGTATTGTAGTCTTTCGTGATGTGGTCTTGCGATTTCTGGCGTCGGTATCTTGCACATTCAGGATTTAGTAGTGATGCCAAATAGAATTATCTATGTGCTCATTAAAAGTTAAAACAAAGTCTAACTTTTTTAACACCTTTTTTGAATTACCACCTAAGACATAGGAGATTCATTTCTATAAAAGAAAACAAACCATGTTAATTATCTTCCTAGTTAGACAAATTATACAGCACGTGATTTTTTGTATAATGATCAATCCAACATTATACAAATTGTTCAATTCCTGCCTTCCCTTATACCTCACTTTTCCTACAAAACATTATTCTACACGTATTTTTTCCACAATTTCCATTTTTCTATGTAATTTGCTCCTACCCTTCCAGTTTTTTTTATCTTTGTTACAACATTTAACACTTCAAATACAATTGGTTTAGACTTTGATTAACATTTTCTATTTATTGCTTTTTTACCAGCAAACATAATTAAACTTAACAAGGTCTTATTATGTCTAGGCAATTCAGATCCTGCAACCTAGCTTAAAAAAATAATTTTCTTAGTCACAGCCATTTGCTCACTCAAAATTTCTGATAGATGACTCTGTAGGGAATTTTTGAAGTTTGTCAATTTACTACACTCTCAAAATATGTTTCCAGTTATCTCTTTTTTGAAGTTTGTCAATTTACTACACTCTCAAAATATGTTTCCAGTTATCTCTTTCTTCTCCATCACATCTTTAACATTTGCCATCTACCTGAGGAAAATCCTTTGTACTCTGCTTGGGGTATAAAACACAAAGACACTTTCAAATAAAAATCCTAAATCTTCTAGACTTTGTTGCATATTTGGGGATCATATATACATCCTCTCATTGTTTCAGTGTGAATTGGTATTCCAATATGTCTTTCCAGTGTTTTCTGACCTGATCTGATTGATTCCTATAGCTATTGTGCAATATTTTGGATGCACTACTGTTGTTGTTGTTGTGTCTTTCGGCACAGCATAACTCTGGTCCGCTAATGATTGGTAGTTGATTTTTACGTGCCGAGTTACAAGCCCTGACGCACAACCTTCAACGAAGGTATGCCCATTTATGGATGTCTCCACACAGAAGATGGTCTAGCTGAGAATCGAACCGGACAGCGTCTTACTGTGAGGCAACAACGCTACCGCAGCACCTAATTATTCCATTTCTTTAACAATGTCTGTTCTAGGTTCAAGTAAAAACACTACCAGCGCAGGTCTCTCACTTAGGATTCCCCTATCCCTTTCTCTTTGCCTGTACACTGATATCAACTCCTGATAGGGAAGGCAGTCTCTAGCCTGCAGTCCAAATATTATTGGCCATTTCCTATTCTATTACATTTTCTCTAGCTATTTACTCCCAATTCCCTGGTTCCTTTGCCAGTTTTCTCCAGGAAAGTTCCAGCCCCCCCCAACTATTTTCTGTATCCTAAATTGCTGTCATCCCTATCGGCAGAATCTCCTTTCTCCATTCCCATGTTGGCTTAGTTTTTAGAATATTTACTGCTACTTTATGAATACAGTATTCTGTTTAGCTGTTGTTATTCTACTTGGGAATCTGCATACAAACTCACACACAGTCCCTAGTTCTTGAATTTCTCCCATAGTCATCACTTCTTTCCACTTTGAATTATAGTTTTCTGCTTGCTTTATGTATATGTGTCTTAACTGTGTAGGTCCAAAATATCCTTTCAAATCAGGCATCCTAAACCAGCTTATTATTTTGGGAGGATCAACTTATCCCACTTCACTCTTGTCCTCTTTCCCTCCCACATAAAAGCCTGAAATTCTTTACTAATTATTGCACAACATCTCCTCTGGTTGATAAAAATACACCTGACCTGTATATAAAACTATTGAGACTAAAACATTTTCACTGCTTGTATCTGGCTATCCATGTCCATAAACAAGAGCTTCCTGTTTCCCACTTTTTGTATTATCTTAGTCTCTTCCCGCATATCCTTAGCGGTCATAACAAAATCCTTTTTAGTCTATACTCCTAAGTATTTCATTTTATCATGTCCCCATAAACATGGGTATTGCTGGACCAGTTCATGTGTGGTTCACTGGTTACACAGTTTAAGCTATAGTCTTTGTTTTATCTTCATTCATTTTTTACAGAACCCCCAAAAGAGTTGAAACTGTCTCAGAATGTTCCACAACACTGAGATGTCATTTTATGGTTTTATCAGGTACAAAATAATATTGTCTACAAACAAAGCCAACTTTTCTTGAATACCATACCAATTACATTCTTGAATTTCTAAGTCACTTATTTCCTTTGCAATGGCTCTAAATATAAAGCAAATAGAAAAGGGGAAAGAATGGCACCCCTGACTCGTTCCTTTGTTCAGACACAACCTGTCAGAAAGGATCTCTCCCACACGAATTTTTGCCTCCAATCCCTTATATATTTATTTATTTATTGACATTTGATTACTGGCAAAATCTGACTGGGTAGGAGCCCATTTCCAGTAGAGGCCCAGAGAGAAAGGCTCCAAAGTATTACAAAACATTCTGAGAACAATAATTGTGTAATATTTAATAATACAGAAACATATTTATATGCAATATTTATATACACAATTTATAAACAAAACAAAGTTAGTATAATAAAAGCAGGAGCTGTGATATCAAGTCTGATGTACATCAGGCTTATGGTATACTTTGGGAGAAAATTATTGAAGGAAGTGAGTGAAGAAGGGTGAGTAAGGAGGTGTAAGGTATGAATAGGTGCTTGTTCACATTTAGGGATATACTTTATCCTTGTGCTGGGCAAGAACGGAGCCAGCTTTTGGCTAAGAAGTCTTTCAGAATGGTTCTGATGGATGGGAGGAGGATATTGACCTGGTGGATATAGATAAGGAGTTCTAGGCCTTAGCAACATGGTATGAGTACAGACAATGCCCAGCAGATTTGATAGGTTTGTAGACAGACATGAGTTTTTGGTCACTGGATTGCAATGACTGACAGGGAACATAGTTGTGTTGAATGTTATTTAGTGCTAGACAAGCAGATGGATGTTAGACAGTTTTTTATAGGTGGTAAGAAACTGTGTATATGTTAGTTGATGGAGTACTTCTCACCAATTTAGGCTTTATAGTGCTATACAGTGGGCGGTTCTGAAAGGGGTACTTGGTGCAAATTTAGCAACATTGTTACAGTGTACAGTATAACTTCCAATATGTATCCCCTAATTAACCTTATTATTGTATCAAGGAATGCAAATGCTTCCATTGCTCTACCGATAAAATCCTGGCTTACTTTCTGTATCAAGACTCACTGACAACATTAATATTTTTTACTCTGGCTTCCCTTTTGATCATCATTGTTCTATTAATGTTGTCAGATATTTGCCTCCCTCTTACACAACTACATCGATCTATGTCTTTATCACTTTGTTGAATTGCTATTCGGTGAATAAAGATTCATCGAACCCCTGTTTATCGAAGCAGCTATTCATCGAATGGCACATTTTTCCTAGAGTAAACCAGCAGACAGCCACCATCTGGAATTTGCCTTTTCCCACTGTAGTGTGATCTCAGAGTTGGTATATTTAGTTGGGGGTGGTGTGGTGGGCTCAGGCCCCCACATTGGGGTGTAGGGGGCATACCTCCTCCCCATCTTGGCAGGTTTAAATTTTACATTTTTTTTATGGTCGCTCGGTTGGCCTACTGTTGGTTGCCCTAGTTGAAATTTCACTTAAAAAGCTGTTTGTTGATTACTGGCTTCAATAAACAGGGATTCAACGAATGGCTATTTGCTGAATAGCAACTTGCAAAGTGATATAGACCCCAATCATCCATATCTATCAGTTTTAGCAACACCTTTGTTCTTTTTTTAGCCATTATAGACAAACACTATATAATGTTGTTGTCTTTTGGCTTTTCCCGGTTAGGGGTCGCCACAGCAGAACTCCAGTCCGCTAATGATTGGCAGTAGATTTTTCACGGTGTCGAGTTGCCAGCTCGTTGCCCAACCTTCAAAGAAAGCACGCCCATTCACGCATGTCTTTCGGAACGCCACTCGACCCGCAGGGAGGACATGCAGACTCCACACAGAAGGTACTCCTTGCACACTAGCTGAGAATCGAACGGGAGAACCTCTTGCTGTGAGGCAACAACACTACCACTGCACCACCGCGGATATAGACAAACACTATATAATAATAGTTTAAAATTGAAATGGGCCAACATCAAGCTGGGTCTGATGGGTCTTTAGCACCTTTAGGTATTACAACCACCACAGCTTTCTTCCAGGATGTTGGTACTTCCCTCCTTTTAAATGCTGTTAGACAAAACCTGCCAGATCTTTAGTAGTTTCTTCCACCTAGCTTCCAAACTTCTACAGGAATACTATCTGTCTGGAGACTTTACTGCAGATTGTTATACGTTAACATTTTTATCTCATCTCCTCTTATCTTAACGGGCATTGCTGAGCTTCATCTACCTCTACACTTGTCATACATAAGTCTTAAAGAAATATTTCCATTTGTGGTCTTTTTTGATTTCCACATTTCTCAGCTTTATACAAATTTTCATAAAAATTCTGAAATATCTCGAATACCTTTATAGGATCTTTGGTTATTTTTCTTGTTATAGGATCCCTAAGTTTGGCAAAAAATGTTTCTACTCTCTTTTTTGCTCTGCAGTTATAATCAAAAACCAGTTGCTTAACAGCAGTCTTCCTAAACTCATGCATATTATCCAAATACTCTCTACACTCTGCAGTTGCCCGTATTCTTGTACTGTGAGATTCCTCTTATTCTGCAGTACTTTAACATTTGTCAGCCTCTTTAAACAATTCTTGCTACTTCTTAACCATATATCTTTTTCTTTTATTTCTACCCTATTTTTAAATTCCATTTTTGTTTTATCCTAATCACTAGTTATTTTTCTAAAGAAATTTTTATCTTCCCTAATAACTCTCAAAAAATTTCCACTACACATTCCTCATACTACTTTCTTTTTACAGGTAGGCGAGGAAGTGTCAATTTCTCATTTTTACATCATTACCTTGCATTGTTATCTTAGTTGTTATTGGTGCTTGACGTGAAGTAGTGATTGGATATGTGTTAAAGCTTTCAATTAAATGCACATGTTCTTGTGAAATACCACTTCTGTCTAGTCTAGTCTAGCCTAATTATTGTACCTTGGGGAATTATATGTAAAGTTCCTACTACTGAACTCAAGTCTGATACACCAAATATTTTCACAAATTTCTTCACAAATCTAACCTCTTTTGTTACATTTTCTCTTCTAGGTCCCCCAGATACATCCTCACTATTGCAAATCAAATTGCAATCCCTACCTATAAATAGTATTCCCTGCTTAAGGCTAATTCTTTCTCCCAAAAACTTCTTAGCTCCATTATAGCAGTTTTAGGTGGAATACAAATATATGCCAGTGCAATTGCCCTCCCTTGCCAGTAGCCCCTTAGTACTACAAATCTACCATTTTTGTCTCTTTTTCCTCTTCTATTACTATCTGAACTCTTCTAGCTATTAATATAATTACTTCCCTTTTCCTCTGTCCCTGACACTCTGCTGAATGTCCCTCTTGAAATCCTTTCTTTGTCAAATTCAGATGTTCACTTCTGTTCAAGTATGTATCCTGTAGCATTGCTATTTGCACTCTACGTTTCTTAATATAATTCAGTGTTCTCTCCTTTGTGTCTATACCTGTGAGCTCACTAACATTCCAAAATAATATGGACAGTACATCCCTTATGATAAGGAGTTTGTTATTCCCACTTGTATAGGACAGTTTTTTTTAAATATGTGTTTCCAGCTTTTGTGTTACATGCACCCACTAATGTTTAACAGGTTGATATTTTATACAGTCATTTCTTGTCATTTCCATTTGAACTTCTATCACAAAAAACTCAAACTTAAAACACACACACACACACACACACACACACACACACACACACACACACACACACACACACACACACACACACACTCAGAATACCCTCATAACCTACTAACTAAATCCAACACATGAAATTATGTAGATCTTCAAATAATGGAATTTAACCCCCCTGTTAGGAACAATTGCCCCAAAATGACCGCCATACTCACATGCTTTATCTAACCTAAAATTAAGGTTATCCATGCTAAGATTCATGTTACAGTCTGTAGTCCTACTTACACTAATTGCTGTCTGTTCTTGTCTTATGTTTATTCTTCTCCCAGGTGTGAAAAACAGAGTACATGGTTTCAGAAAACATCAACTTAAAAAAGGTGCTCTGTCTTTTATTGTTTACCCCTATAGTCAGCTTGTCTCCATGGAAGCCTAAGGAAAAGAATGTACAGTTGGCCTCAGCTGCAGACTTTTCAACTCATACTGAACATTTATTTGCTAAAGGAAGACTTCTGATTACATTCAGTGTACTCTTACTTACTTGTTTACATAAAAAACTTATTAGATTAAGACAAGGGTCTTAATCCAGACATTAGATATGCTGTAATCTATGCATGTTTACATCCCATCCTCTACCCCAACAACCCAAGATTACATCATATTAACTTAAACATGCTTTTGTACTGCATTTTTTCTCTTTTTACTATATAATGTCTACATTGCTTAAAACTAAAAGGAAGAAAGGTACTCGTTTCCTTTTCACATACAATAACTGAAAATGCTTAACTGTATAACATGCAATTTATATCATGAAATTTTTAATAAAAATACAGTTAAGATCAAAAATGTTTTGCTTACAGTTAGTTTTTGTCCTTCCAAACATTACTGACATGAAGTGGGGTACATGCCTTTCCATCCCACACAAGTTTAACAAAGTCAACAAAGATCTAACCTTTCTACTTTTTCTTGTAAAGCCCTATTTTACAACTGTTACTGATGCTTTATAATCTGATATTTACTCACAATGTTGCTGGTCTTCTTCCTGTTTCAGGTCTCAACCGGAGAGTATGGTTCAATTCCAATGAACTCCTAATTCATCTAGTAAACTCCTGGGCTTTTTTCTGTCTCTCATGCATTTTCCTTTGGAACACAGAAGAGTGGGAAGCAAAGTCCCCTTCTGTTTGATGGTTCACCTTTGGTTGGACCAACCTTTGTATTCCCACCTCAGTCTGTTCTGCATTAAAAAATGACTTTGAACCTCCAGGAAAACTATTCTGAAGATAGCTGAATACAGTAGCTTGAATTTCACACCTGCCACTCAACATTTTCTGATTGTAGGGATAAATTTGCTTTTCTTCTGTCTGGTGTACAATGAATAATCATTTTCTACACTCACTTTATTGTCTCAAAGTTTTAATTATTTGCCCTTCTGCCACAGTTTTGTCAGATCAACTATGTCTGCTGGTATAATTGCATATTTATTAATACAGGTACTGATTGCTTTCTTGGAGCATACATATGATGTTCCCTTCAATTAATAAATCATGCTGTGGAATACCAGTCCAGTTACTTGTGTGTGCTTTCATAAAATGAATACAGTCAATTCCTTCCAGTTTCTCTGGGGCAGCAGAAAATCTCAGGTTTTCCTTGTGTGCTCTGTCCTCTAACTCTACCATTTTTAAAACAGTTTTTCTTGAACAGTATCACATTCAGCCAGCCTTTTCTTCATTTGCTCTCTGAGTTTTACAGTTCTATCAGTTCAACTGAGTAGCCATTTAAAGCTTCTTCCATTTTTCAACCTTTTATTATTTAAGGTTATATGTTCCTTCAATGTTTTATTTATTTTAATCAGCTCTTAGCACATTTGACTTATTTTTTCCTCTGGATTAGTGGAAGCCAAGTGTTGTACCAGTGCTGGAAAGTGATCCACTTTTTGCTAAATAGCTGCAGGATTCTTTCCCAGTCAGTGTTTTTTCTTCACCTTTCCTAGCTTCTTTCAGGCTGTCTGCTGGCATCCAGGCTGTGTACATACTAGCCAGTAAACGAATTTACTAAAACTGACAGAGGTACTGGCCCTTATCTCTCAGTTTCTTTTTTTTTTTCATACTGGGAGAGCTGAAATTATGTTGTTGATGGGTGTGCAGCCATCTTGGAAGTCACAAAGGCTAAAAAATACATTCACTATGACACTATGAGGTTACTTGACTTATACCTGTTTACAGTATAAGCATTCGTTATGTACTAACTGGAAGTTAAGCCATGATGTGAAAAATCAGAAGTGTAAGTACTAATATCCCTCCTAATATGTTCGGTATAAATCATAGCTTGATAACATATCTTAGAATTTCATTTGAAATGTTCACATAAGATTTTTTTGACTTTATCAAGTAAAAGAACACTAGTTTATTGCCAGCATTATAAGTTCCATTTTTCTTTTCAAACAAGAAACGGAAAGGGTAATGCTGGGTTTTAAGCTAATCCCTCTGTATATATAATTAACGATTTTCAGTTTCACTTCTAACAGATGTAATGTTTTAATAAATGTTTCAAAGTTGTGTAGGCATAAATGACTCTGTAATCAGCTCTCCTGAGAGAATGTCTGAGGCTAAGAGATTTTTTTCTGGTTTTTGCATGCCCAAATGACTAAGTCTGATCATAAAAAGTATCTCATCCAGGAAAAAAGAGGTCATTGTTCCCCTTTACTTGTCACTCATTAGACCCATTATAGAGTACAACGCCCCTTTTGGTATGTACCTCACAAGACATCTACAACAACTGGAAAGGCCACAGAAATACCTCACAAAGAGGATTACCATCGTCAAACAGATGCCCTATGCAGACAGTCTCAAAAAACTCCAGCTTTACTCCATCGCATATCGCCTACTCACAGGTGATATCTGCCTAATATACAAAGCTATGTCTAACCAGAGGTGCTGGACATGCTCCAGTTAAAGAAATCCCCAATCCCTCCGAGCTACATGCTCTAGGGACCTAAACCTTGTCACCACAGTAAACACAACATGCTGGAGGGATAGATTCCTGTCCCAGAGACTTCCCATATACTCTGGAACAAACTAGCTATCTATAACAAACAAAGCTCCTCATTAGCACTCTTCAAGAAAAATCTTGATGATTGGATGGGAAATAGGAAATTCATCCCGGGGATCACCTCTGTGGCTCTGCTCAACAGGGGCACAGGAAAATAATTTTCTTGGGTGGCGAAAGCCAGGGTACCATTTTAGCTAGGCTTGTATAGGCCTTAGGGCTGATAGCCTAGTACCTACCTATGATAGCTATATCGGTTTTCCCAGTAAGTGCGAGTTCTCCCTAGGTACTTAATTCAGGAAGTGTCATAGCATGCAAATGTGACAACAACATTAAAAAGGATACCACGGTGGTACGGCGGTAGCGTTGTTACCTCACAGCAATAGGTTCTCCCATTCGATTCTCGGCATGGCTTGGGAGTGCCTTCTGTGTGGAGTCTGCATGTCCTCCCCGCGGTTGGGTAGCATTCGAAAGACATGCGTGCGTAAATGGGCATGCCTTCGTTGAAGGTTGGGCGTCGAGCTGGCATCTCGGCATTTCGTAAAAATCTACTGCCAATCATTAGTGGACCGGAGTTCCGCTGTGGCGACCCCTTACCAGGAAACAACATTACAATAATCATTTAGATTTGGTAATACTAGCAGCATTGCTGTCTGTGTTGGAGTAAAAACATAACGGAATGGTCACCAAACCCTAAATATGACGGGAAAAGTAGGTGTAAAAACTAGGAGTGCCACTGTTCTATACAGTAGCCACTATAGACTCAGCCCTGTAATAAGAGGGAGTGAAACCTTTCATCCGCTGTTACTAAGATGTCTTCCTGAATAACGTTCCTACGTAACCCATCTTCTCATCCACTACAGACTCAGCCCTGTAATAAGAGGGACTGAAACCTTTCATCCGCTGTTACTAAGATGTCTTCCTGAATAACGTTCCAACGTAGCCCGTCTTCTCATCCACTACAGACTCAGCCCTGTAATAAAAGGGAGTGAAATCTTTCATCCGCTGTTACTAAGATGTCTTCCTGAATAACGTTCCTACATAACCCGTCTTCTCATCCTTTTCCACACATTCCACTCGCTTCCCTCTCCTTCTTCCTCATCAATATCCAGATTATCTCTCATATCTCCTAACTTTATTTCCATTTTTATCCTGCCTTCATGAATTATAGCGCCATACCCTTCTATCCCTTCCTAACGATATACTCCATATTCCATTCCACCATCTACTCGACCCTTTCTCCCATCCAATTATACATTATTTAATCTCGCTACTTATATACAACTCTTCAATACTTAACTTAATAAATAACTCTGACTCCATCACAGACAGCTGTGACTTTGCTTTCTGCTTTCTGTCACCAAAAGGCCTTATTTTTAGCTTTAGCACCTACTGAATGTATTTCATGGACCCAGTTTCATTTGTGTTGAGGTTCTGTGTCAGATCTATACAGCACTCAAACTTTTATCAAAGCCAGGATCTTAGTTTAGGTAAAATATAATGACATTCTTCCAGTTTTATGCTGTTAGCATGGCACTGGAAAGCAATGAAACAATACAGAATTCAAAGTTATTAATTGACTTTTTCCACAATGAGGTAGAGGGTTAATCTCTGTTCATCTCAGGGTGAAAAGAACTTTGTGTTGTAACAGGCTTGTGTAATTCAATCTCTTTTTAAGAAACCGCTATGACAGACTTAATGATTTGTTGCAAGGTCTCTCCTCCAGGAGACAATCATTTTAATTGTTTGTTTTAGAAATGTTCTGAGGCTGACATTTGTGTGACCTTGAGTACTGTCCACAGCCACATGAAGCACTACAGTCTACATGTTGTTTTCCACATGCGAGCTTAACTCTACAGTTCTGTCCGGCTCACTTGTTTTGAAACAGATTTTGCAAGCTTTCCTGGAACATATTTGGGACAGTTTGAAACTTACCCCAAACAAGTTTTCTAATAAAAGGGATATTCAGTAAAGCATAAAAGGTGTTTACTTACTGTAAGTGTATCTTTGCAAGACCACCTGTTACTCTCTCCAGTCAATCCACAGGTGACAGCAAGAACTAATTTTTGCCATTGGGGTTGCTTGACGGTATTAGTTTTTTCTCCTACATAGAAGTCTGTTATCATGAATCTGTCAGAAGGGAGATTCAGACTTAACCCGAGAATGAAGAAATGTGTTTCTGCACACATTCTCATTTTGGTAAATACCTCGGGCAAGCTCCTAACAAAAGTGTCCGTGTTGCTTTAACAATAGTAATGATATAAATCCAGAGACAGAGTATATAACATTCTGCTGAAGACACAAGCAATTATGATCTCCAGTCATAACCAGCTTATGTACTTGAGATGTGGACATTAACAGATTCACGTTATGAATGAAGCTTGAGAGCGAGAGGTGAATCTTGATATCCATGTCAAGAACACACAACGAGTTGGGTGATGGTCAGACAGACCCAATCATGTCTTTGTAGTGCACGGAGCTTTATCTGCTCTTGTGTACTACAGACATTAGAAAGAAGTGTACGTGTGAAAGCTGTAACACACTAACACTTCCACACACAAAACAGCCACCAGAAGAGGGGTGGGGAATGCAAAGACATTTAAAGTCCTGTTAAACACTTCATTTGGCTGAATGAAGTGTTTTAACAGTTGTTTAAACAACTTTTGCACTTCCCAACATTTTCATGTGCTGACTAGTGAAAGACTAGTGCTTAATAGTGGCGTGGGGTTCATAGGTTGGTACTAGGCTATAGGCCCTAGGGCCTATACAAGCCTAGCCATAACAATTTATTTTATTTATTTTATTTTACATTTGTTAACCGGGGGTGTCTGATTGAGCTGAAAAGGCCCTTTTTCAGCAGAGGCCCAGGGAGAAAAGCTCCACAAAGAAAAATTACAGACACATTTAGTTATTTAGACATGATCAGTATACACACAAATTACAGGAGATGTTTTTACAGTGGTATGCGGCACATAAACAGTTACAGTGGAGAGAACAAACAAAAAAATATTAATTTTAAAAATAAAGGTAATTAATAGATTTGTGGTGTACAGCTGAAATTTGGAACATAGTTAGAATACATACATAGTACACAGGTACAGTACATACATTGTAGATTAGCCAGTGTTTGTGAGTAAGATTGAAAACTATTATCAAATGCTCTAGATTTTGTATGTATGTCCCTGGCTATTTCTTCCCACACTATTTACTTCCCTGGATGGGGTGCTTAACAAAAGCTTAAACACCTTTATAACATCAGAAATGTGTACAAGTAGATATTTCTCTAACTTCAGAACAGAATTGTGGTTCTCCATGCACTACATATTTTATTTACTTTATTTCACCTTCATTAACTGGGTAGTGTCTGGCTGGGCAGACAGCCCGTTTTCAGCAGAGATCCAAGGAGAAAAGTTCCACAACAACAGCACAAAAGATTACGAAACATTTACAAAGATTTACAAAGAATATACAAAAGGTTTAATGGTTGCCTGCAATCACAATTTACAAAAAGAGAATGTAAACAGAAAACATTACATTTTCTAAGCCTTACTAAAGATAGCAATATGAAACTTATTAGACACATAACTAAAATAAACCATTGTCGTACTTTCATTTCTTAGAAGACAAGTAGAAGATAGCAGAAAAGAAACACTTGATTGATGGCATGAGAAACTAGCCAGGAGTATTACAGGAACATAGCCATTGTTAAGTAAGGTATTCCTTTAGGAGTTGTTTGAAGCTATGGCTATCTGTGTTTTTTAGGACATTCTGGGGTATTTGGCTATTTTATAGGAGAAGAGAGAGTCACCACCAAAGTAATTATGGGACTTTGTTACCTTGAGTATAGGTTTATCAGATGATCTAAGGGTCCTGGGGTTGGTCTTTAGTTGCACTAGGCTGGAGAGTGCAGGGCAGTTTTCAGGTTTGTGGATAATGGCGTGGGCAGTGGTCAGCTGACTGAGCAGTACTCATGACACATTAGTGAGTAAGAGTGGCCTATTACTGAGTAATATTCTGATCTTTTCATAAATCTGAAATAATCTGTGGCCACAAAGAAATGCCTTGCCAATCATCATTTAAGTATTGAAAGTTCAGCTACTATAAACAGCAGGTGTTTTCACACCACTTGACCAAATGCCTTGGGGGTGGGGTTCAAAACCCTGCAGATACAGCAGTGACATAGCAGAAGTACATTTTTTCACACCACCGGTGATTGACTGGTGACTGAACAGGACAGAATCAAAAACAAACCTTAACAGTGCGGCACCCTCAATACCAAATACAAAATAGGGAACACAAACGTCCACCCCAAAGCAGCTGTTTATTAAAAATTGCTCTGGACCTGCATAGTGAAGTGAATGAACTTAAATTAATTTATAAAGTTGAAACTCCAACCCATTTTTGAGTGAAAAGCTCAGGGATCATCTGCATTCCCTGTACTCCATACTTATAATCAACTCCAAGATCAATTTACCTCAGAGAAGTAGACATTTTCCCCACAACAGCAACCTTGTTTGACAAATGTGGAATTGGAATTTAAACAAATCCACAAATCTTACAATTTATTTTATTTTATTTATTTTTATTTAACATTGGTTTACTGGGAAAGTCCAACTTGGAACAAAGCCAATTTTCAGACGAGCCCCAGGGAGAAATGCTCCAGACACGTCTTTGGAATGTGGGAGGAAACCGGAGCACCCAGAGGAAATCCACATGAATGCAGGGAGGACATGTAGACTCCACACAGAAGGCACCCCAGGTGAGAATCAAACACGGTGAACCTCTTGTTGTGAGGTAACAACGCTACTGCTGCACCAACAACTGATTGCTGAGGCACAGAAAGGACACTCATAAATGAGAATTATGTCAACATTTACTGTAATATGTAATGTTTTATCAAGATCAGCCTTTATTATTAAAAAAGGCCATTAAGAAATGCCTTCAAGTATTTTTTTCAATTATGTTCTTTAACATACAAGTGTTTGTCTATGAAAGTTTACATCGACAGTCCAAGCCAACCTACTAACTCAGCATGCAAAGTGTAACTCAAGCAATAATACAGCTTTGTAAGACAATCCAGTCAGTAGTGGAGAAAGTCAGAAATTGTGTAGAAACTGAAACTATTAATTTAAATGCCAGGGGATGGTAACATCCATCTGGGAAACCTACAGAAGTGGTCAGAAGTGATCCGAGTGTTGTCTGGAACATAATGCTAAATCTACAGTAAATGTTCAGATCTATGCATATTTAAGCATAGAACCTGGATAATTAGTAATTGTGTACCTTTGTGTAGAAAACCCTTTCTGTGTAACAAAACGCCACTGTCCAATTCAGTTTCACAATCTATTGGTGTTACTTAAAATTCTCTGACATTGTTCGAATGCTTTTGTCTTTCTGGTCAATGAATCCTGTTCAAATCATGCTTACTCAGTGTTGAGTCATTTACTTTTTTATGTTATATTTCTGTTAAAAATCAGTGTAGATGCTTCTTTTTACTGTAATTTGGTAGTGGCTGAACAAGTATAGTTGCCCTAGTCCACATACCTGCTTAAAAAAAATAAGAAATGATCTTTTACTGCCCACATTCTGCCGAGTTTTTGATTCCGAGGCTGCTTTGTGTCAGAAAAGATTTACATACTTAAAACATTGCATTATAGGGAGAAAAAAAAAACAATTAAAATGCATTTCCTTAGCATAGTGTTTCTGTTTTTATTCAGAATTTCATACGCAACTGAATTTTTTACAGATGATGCAAAATACTTCTCTCCACCAACTCTTTATTTGCCTATTTTAAAAAGCGAAACAATGCTCCCATTTACAAGTACTCACAGTGGACCTTAGGGTTATATACTTCCTTGTTTGGCTATCTCTGATGTGATGAGCTGGAAATGCAAATGTTATCATTTTGTCTTTAGCAGGCTGGCCTTATATCTACATAAAGCCAGAGTTGTAGTGAAAAGTCAGAGAATATTGCAATTTTTTTTCTTTATGGAGGTTTAATCTTCTTTTTTGCAGTTGTGTGTGAGTATGTTCACCTTGTGTGCATTGAACAAAGTATATATATCTATATATGTATACATATAGCATCCACAATCAATACTGGCCAAAAATCAACACCTCCAGTTTCATTTTGTTCACAAAGATAAAAACCCAAATGGATTCACATACAAGACACTTAGCAAGATGCTGACCTGAAAAGGCTAATAGTTTGATACAAAGCTAACTACAGTTTAGACTTAAGGTCATTTACAAGTGGCAACATGACTAAAATATCTTTTTTTTTTGTCCTGCAGGCAAACCCCCTTAACCCCTATTTTATGTAAGTATGTTTGTATGTAGGTATGTGTGTGTGTGTGTGTGGGGGGGGGGTTGCTGTTAACTATCCCCATTAGTTGCCAGATTATAAAAAACACATGGGAAACCTTTGTGAGGTCAGAAATTTTAGTCAGTGACATGAGCCAGCATCTGAAAAGTGTTTGGCATTGTTCTTTCATCCCAAAGTTTCTTGCAACATCCCCTCCATTCTTCCTGCTGCATTTGTCCATCAACCTCACATACATTCAGTGAATACATCAAAAAGTAACAGGTAAGGTGCTAAGTCAGGCCCTCTAAACAACGACAACATATATTTTTATGGGAAGTGCAAAAAAAACACTTCCTGGATTCTGCCAGTTGGCATTTAAGAGTTTAAGAAAAGGCCCTTAATTACATCTTATCTGTCTGAACTGCAGTCCTCCCTGATAGATCAGGTTTTTAGCCAAGATTTCCAGTTTTCCTAAAAAAAGTTCTCTGATCTTCCTGATTATGAGTTGAAGGACCCGACTGACATTTTGAGAAGATGCAGTCCATGTCTCCTTTGGTGTGTTTCCAGGTTGCTTACTGTACCTTTACCTGGCAGTTCTGTAGCATGCAAAATGGCTGCAGGTACAAAACTGCACAGGACAGACTGGCGGCAACTCTCATTTCCTGATGAGCTACAGACATTTTCAGAGGGGACGCTCTGTTTTTTGGAGTCCTCTAAAACACCCAGTGAGTATTTCCACAATGCTAGCAAAGCATTTTAAAACCACAGATGGGATTTTACAGGTAAGAAACCTCTTTATCCACTTCGTAGGTGAGCCCAAGCTTAAAAGGTGAAGAAGCCTTAATATAAGCAGTAACACTCATCACAGTAGCAAGCACTACTACCTGCTCACGTCCAGCTATGAAGTTCTTCAAAAAAAAAAACGTGTGTGTAGCTAACTGCCAGAAAGGGCCCCTTAAGGGGCAGCTGTTCTCCTGGTTTGTCCATGACTGTAGAACCATCACCTAGAACATGTCGGTCCTGGGCATTGCTAAAAACAAACATATCTTGGAACTAAGTCTATCCTATCAATGCTTCTTCTGGAAGACCAGTCATTTCTGGAGAAGTTTCTGTCTTGGTCATTGTCTTTCTCAAGAAGGTTAGGTTGACAAATTTTATCTGTAAGCACAATGTCATAATTGGAACAATGAAGGATTATGTAGTTATTTTGTTCAGTCATCATTAATGAAAAAAATAGTTTGTATAGTTAACTGAGTTTTCATTTGAAAAGTGTGAAACTCTTACCCTAGAGGTTGCAGATTATCATCTCACATCTGTTGCAGTGGGCAGTGCATGCAACAAGAAGCCGTACAAGTGTAGCCAGAAGTCCACATTTTGTTTTTACAAAAGCCATACTGGTGCCTTCCAGCTTCACCACCAAAAATAGAATAACTGTACATATCTCCCTAAATGCTGTGCATTACAAGCAGAAGAAATGTACGCATTTACACCTCATGCCTCTCCCTCGCAAGTATAAATACACACAGTTTTCAGATCAGTAATCCTATCTCTAAGTAGACCCATGCAAATAACTGACATTTAACTCGTTATAGTCTAGTGACACATGCAGGTGCATCTGCAGTTACATCCTACTGACACCTCTAGGCATCTAATAATGCCTTCTTGTATTCACATTAATAATTTAAAAAATGTGCATACAAGCTACTGAAATGTTTCACCTTAAAGCCCCCATGATGTGCAACACAAATGTACTGACATCTGACCTCTGTCTAATGTTGCTTAAGAGATATTAAGTTTTATTCATATACTACACTCATATTTTTATTTTTCTAAATATCTCAACAACCAAGTAACACAGACTTTAATGCATAGCCTCAAATAAAAGCTTACATCTGGATGAACAAACTGCTGCTGACAGTATGTGTGCAGATTGAGGAGTTGCTGAGATATTATAAGTTGTTTACAAAATATTACAAAATGAATACTTTATTTATCCAGTTTAAGAACTGGAATCTAATAAACACCACTGCTATAAAGAACTGTTTGCGCTTAACAGTTTGCCATTTACATTTCTCTACTAATCTTTATGGCTGCAGAGATATGAATATTTGTTTGAAATGTGAGGCAATAACTTGATTTTGTCAAAAAAAACCCCCTCAGAATGTAATCATTAGGAGTTAAGATTACAAACCTCCAAGGTGCCATTGGGGTGAATGCGCTAATTGGTTACTACAGACTTTTTCTGGTTTCTAAAAGCCACAATGCCTCTGAGATGACATTAAAATGTATCACTTGAGCGGGTCTACTTTACATGATCGAACTTTCAAATGTTCAACTTTCATATGATTGAACATTTAAAATAAATAAATAAATAAATAAATAAATAAATAAATAAATAAATAAATAACTAAGAGTAAAACAAAATGTTTCTAGCAGCATCCCCCCCCCACATCCCCTGCTATTTAAATATACCAACTCTGAGATCACACTACATTGTGGAAAAGGGAAATCTTCCCACTCCACGCTGTAGGGAGATCTCCATTCAGACCATTCAAACTTTTAAAAGTTCGGTCATATGGTCTCGGCCATATGAAAGTCGAGTTTTTAAAAGTACGATCATCAGAAGGGGACCCACTAGAGCATATAGGGTGTGTCTTAATATACTATTGCTGTTCTGATCTACTTAAAATCCTTTTACTGTTTTACTGCCCACTTCATCTTTAAGTTATTCTTTCAAAGCAGCTTGCTGCTAAGAGCTTCTGCCCCTTTGTACCGGTCCTCACTGGCCCCACATTCTCCACTACTACAATGTTTTACCACCTTTTTCTGTTTCATTGTTGTGTGAGAATTCATCATTTCTATACAAAAAAAAAAAAGAATGCAGGAACTGCACTTACCAATTATACCCTCTAACACCTTGTACCTGGGGTGGCTGCCACTTCACCACACCCTCGCTATGCTTTTGCTGATGAACAGTACATCATGGTGAAGGCAAACACAGCTAAAAACAAAACACAAAATAGTGTTCATTATCCAGTTTAGCTATTAAGGTAAGAACGTCACAGCTACTGGGACCCAGGTTTGACTAGTGACCCTGGAAGTTGGAAGAATGGGCTAAATAGAGATAAGAGTATTAAACAGATCACTGTGCATTCATCCTAGAGTGACCAACACCTCAAGGTGTCAATATATGATCACACCCCTCATAAAGGACAGACAGGGACTTATTCAGAGAAGAAAACAAACACAATGTCAGATGTCAGAAGTGCACATACACTGTAGCCAGGCCACACGTGGGGAGCACATACACTGCATACAGACCGCGCATGACGAGCACATACAGTGTAGCCAGTTCACATGTGGGGAGCATATACACTGTAGCCAGGCCATGCATGGGGAGCACAAACACTGCAGCCAGGCTGTGCTTGGGGAGCACATACACTGCCGCCAGGCTGTGTGTGGGCAGCACATACACTGCCGCCAGGCCATGTGTGGGGAGCACATACACTGTAGCCAGGCCATGGATGAGGAGTACATGCCCTGTAGCCAGGCCATGCGTGGGGAGCACATACACTGTAGCCATGCCGTGTGTGGGGAGCACATACAGTGTAGCCAGGCCGTGGATGAGGAGTACATGCACTGTAGCCAGGCCATGCATGGGGAGCACATACACTGTAGGCAGACTGTAAATGAGGAGCAGATACACTGTAGCCAGGCTGCACATGGGGAGCACGTACACTGTTGCCAGGCCATGCGTGGGGAGCACATACACTGTAGCCATAGCTCTCAACCTCTTAGTGTAAGAAATCTGGACTAAGCCATAAATAATGGGGAGACAAAGGCCCCCCACAAATAGGGACACTTTCTAAACATTGCAGTTACAAACTTAGAAAGACTTTTGATGACACAAGACATCTGGGCATCACAATTGATGGTGGACTTAAGTCTGAGAAATTCCTTGCTCTAACTATTAGAAGGTTCATGTCAAACTGGGCTCACTCTATAGAGCTAAAGCATATCTCACTGACCATGCTAGACTCACAACAGCCAGAACCCATCGATTATCTTCCCTCTTATAGTGCTCTTAAATATTTACCAATCTTCGCAAATCTGACCTAGTCTTGAATCTTGCTATAAAAAAATTGCCAAATTTGCTACCAATCAAATTCATAGATCTCATCATTGTACTGCCCTCCTGCAGCTAAACTGATTAGAACTGCCTTATCTTCTCATCCTGAATCAACTACTTACTGCTCACACAGTGCTCTACAAACCTGACAATTGTGCAGCACTTCCTGATCTTGTCCAACCCTACAGTAACCTAACATCCCTTGGATCTGCTGATAAAACACAGTTAAAAGTTGTTAAAGCACAAAACTCTTATGGCACATCCTTGTACTCCCATATCATTGCCAAAAATCAAACTCGCTACCCCAGCATATTCCGTCCATCAGTGACACACGTACATTTAAACAGACCCTAAAGGAATACTTCTCTAAACATAGACTTTGCTTCTGCTCCCACCCTGGCTAAACACTTTAACCCATAAATGTCTAACTCCTTTTTCCCATTTCTCTATTCCTCCTACATACAGCCAGGCTGTGTGTGGGGAGTACATACACTGTAGCCAGGCCACACATGGGGAGCACATATACTGTAGCCAGGCCACACATGGGGAGCACATACACTGTAGCCAGGCCACACATGGGGAGCACATACACTGTAGCCAGGCCACACATGGGGAGCACATATACTGCAGCCAGGCCGTGCATGGGGAGTGCATACACTGTAGCCTGGCCATGCATGGGGAGCGCATACACTGTAGCCAGGCCGCGCATGGGGAGTGCATCATAGTAACCAGGCCACATGTGGAAAGCACCTACACTGTAGCCAGGCCACCATAGGAGAGCATATACACAGTAGCCATGCATCACGTGGGGAGCAGATACACTGCAGCTAGGCCGTGCATGGTGAGTGCATACTCTGTAGCCAGGCCACATGGGGAGAGCACCTACACTGTAGCCAGGCCAGGTGTGGGGAGCACATACACTGTAGCCAGGCTATGAGTGGGGAGTACATACACTGTAGCTAGGCTGTGAGTGTGGAGCACATACACTGTAGCCAGGCTGTGAGTGGGGAGCACATACACTGTAGCCAGGCTGCACGTGGGGAGTACATACACTGTAGCTAGGCTGTTAGTGCGGAGCACATACACTGTAGCCCAGCCATGAGTGGGGAGCACATACACTGTAGCCAGGCCAACATGTGGGGAGCACATACACTGTAGCCAGGCCGCACATGGGGAGCACATACACTGTAGCCAGGCTGTGTGTGGGGAGCACATACACTGTAGCCAGGCCGCGTGTGGGGAGCACATACACTGTAGCCAGGCCGTGTGTGGGGAATACATACACTGTAACCAGGCCAATGTGTGGGGAGCACATACACTGTAGCCAGGCCGCACATGGGGAGCACATACAATGTAGCCAGGCCATGCATGAGGAGCACATGCACTGTAGCCAGGCTGTACATGGGGGGGCACATATACTGTAGCCAGGCCATGCATGGGGACCAGATACACTGAAGCCAGGCTGCAAGTGAGGAGATGAGTATATGGCAATTGATAAGAAAGAACATTATCAAGCAGCTCATGATTGTAAAAAGGAAACACAACCTGCCATCTCCCAGATGGGCTTTAACATGGCAGCACTTCCTCCTTAACTAAACTCCTCACAACACCACGATGAATTTTAACAGTGGTCCAGATGAGGTGCACATCCCATACCGTGTATGCAGCTGATGCGCGTGACCACTTAGTGTTTGAGCACAAGTGCTCTGACCACTCTTTGACCCAGAGAAACATGCGCCGCCATCCCAGTACTGCAGACTATGCTACAGCAATGTCCTGATTGGACATTAGATGGGACTGAAGTACAGTATATAAGACAAATCTGACCAGCTTGGATGATGGCTTTTTCAGACTCAGCTCTTCCACCCATCGGCATAAAGCGATGGCTGGTAGGGACCAGGGAATGAAGTAGTCATGTGCTTTGTTTGGAGGAGAAATTAGGACGTAGGAAGAAAACATGAAGGAAAAAAGAGGACATCATTTTACATCTTCATAACTGTGAAGACATTTTAAAGTGGTTGATGTGGTTGTGTATAAAGACTTTTGTGATTCTGAGACCCCTCCACTGAATGCCAAACTTTACTCAGGACATCACATCTTCACCTTTGACAAGTGTGTGATACAGGATTTGTGATATGGATTTCCCACCACTGCCAACCAATATTTGATGACCCGCCACCTCTGGGCCAGTAATCAATGAGGCTTAATCCTCACCACTGGCACCAGTGGGGGTTGCTCACTGGGAGGATAGCAGGCACACGCACAGTATCTCCAGATGCAGCTCTCTGTATCAAGCACAATTTCCCTTAAGAGCACATGAGGAGCACAAACAGCCCAGGGCTGATTTCTAACTCTTTCTCCAGATCCCCATTAAGACATCCACTGGCACAGCTATAGAGTTGAGACCTCAGCTGAGTGTCCACACCAAGACCTCCAGCACCCTCTCTGTCCAACCAGTACTTCATGTCCCTGCCCAAGTAGTTGATACACACACTCTAAGATTTGACTTACACAAACACATACACACACACATGCACCTGGGAAAGGTTGGCACAGGTTTACTAGCTATGCCATATTCTGCTGAGACTATAAGGTAGTACTGACTGCCACTAGACACTCCTGTCAGCTACCTTAAGGCTCTTCCAAGGGTACACAATATACTGAGTGAAATTAATATTAATTCAAATGGTAGTCTGACCAAGAGCAAGACTAGCAGGAGTGGCCCACACAGTGTCACCAAATAAATATACAAGTACTCTCAAAACTTAAATATCTCTATAAAGATCAGCCATAATGAAAGGTTTAAATATATTTAATAATAAATAATAAAAGAACAAGAAAATACTATGTATATATTCACAGTGACATCAGAGTTAAAATCACAGGAAATATTTAAAACACACTAAACGACAGGCTCAGACAAATAAAGAAAAACAATATGTAAACTAAGCTTCACCATATTCCTGACTGTACCTAAGAGTTACTATTCCCTACTTAGCAAGGCAGATAATTTGGTGAATGGTTCTTCTTCTTGTTAGGCTCAAGACATAATACTGAATGCTCTGTCTCACTCAGAAACTTCTCAAAATAATATCTAAAGTATTACTTCTGAGATGGCTGCAAAATGACATGACTTCTGGTCATCTGACTTTTAGTTCCCATGCAAACCCCCCACTGCTGGAAGCTGACAGGACATAGCACCTACCTGTAAAAATACTCACACAAAGGCTTTTGCTCAGATTTTTGACAGGTGCTGAAAGTCATAAAACAATTGGTATACCTCCACACTTCCAGAGTAATTAGTTCATCCCAAAAACAATACAAAAAGCTTCCTAGTAAAGACTATGTCTCTGGCTTCTTTGAAACCTTTTTGGCCTAACCTATAAAGTGATTTAATTTCAGACATTTTTCTAAAGTTTGCTGGATTGAAGTTAACCTTCCAGTTTCCTCTGTTAAAACAAATACATTTAAACAGTTACAATAGTGCAAGTACATTTCTGTTCCATGGGTGCCGGAACCATAGTCCCAGGGGGAGGGGGAGCCCTCCACTTTTACAGCTGCAAGACCTGTTGGAAAAAATTAATGAAGTGGAGTTTTCACACTAACGTGGATTCGCGCGTGGAAGTTAAACAAACTAAACTAGCTGTTCTTGTTCTCTTATTGCTCTGTGTTACAGGAGTTATGCTGCTGCTGTGGTGCCAGAGCCAGAGTCATACCAGAGTGTGTGTGTGTGTGTGTGTGTGTGTGTGTGTGTGTGTGTGTGTGTGTGTGTGTGTGTAAAATGGTATACCTGTACCTGGTGGTTAGCATTACTCAGGCTCAAACAAGAGCCTGAATTCTCTACCCATACTACCACTTGTGATTCAGGGAGTTGAGTCCATAGCTCTCCACTGTCCAGATTTTCACAGACTATTTGGCTCATACTTTTGGTCTGTTCCTCTTAAAATGTGTGGTTTTCTGGCAAATCTGTGAGAACTGACTTCACTAAATAATGATAGCCCAAGTTTCAGTCTTTCTATCTTTCGGAAAACATATGGTAACACAAAACACTTTATTTTGGCAACTTTCTAAGATTATACAAGCAATATTTAAAATGTGTCCCTGGTTTTGGGCCTTTGCCCCCCCCCCCAAATAAATTTTGGCTTTTTCCAGATTTGTTTAGTTGAGTGTCAAGTGGATTTTACAAGGAGCTGAGAGCTTCAGTGGAAGAGAAGTTTACTGCTACTTATACTAAGTTGCTTGCATTTTTAGTAGCACAGCAGGTAGTATATTTGCTTTTGATGCAGAAGGCTATGGGTTCTACTCCCACAATATGCAGATGGATCGCTGATACTGTACTGTGTTGTACTTTAAAGGGAGTGGATACTGCAGTCCTATGAATGTCCTCCTTTGGAGGAATTACCTAGTAACTATTTCTGTTAGTTTGCCATCCATTCCCCATTGCAAAATTACTAGTTTATTTTTTTAATGTAGCATAGGCAATTTATTCTTCAAGGGCAACAGGCACTTTATTTGTAGATGAAACAATGAAATATAAAGTTGTTTTCTAGCAGCAACCTCTTCATTAGTTACAGATCCCTTTAATGTGGAATTATTTAGATACTTACTTCTGCAGATATTTTGCATATTTGCTGATACTGGTGGATTGTAATGACAGAAGTTTGAGTGGCCTTTTATGGTTGAGATTTTCTGAAATGGGTAGTTTTGTCATTACTGGTTCATACATTTTGTTTCATTGCTTACTAGAAGACTGTTCCAAACTACAAATTTAAAACACATTCTAACAAGTGGTGCTGTATTATACAAGGAATATAATTTGTATTAACCTGATTGTATTACTCAGGAATGTGAATCAAAGAATTCATACATGTATGCTTGCTCACAGGATGCAGGAGATCAAAATAGGGGAAGGGACCAGTCACCAATGGAGCCCCCCGGGGTTCGGTGTGGAGACTTTTTCTGTCTGGCATATACATATCAAAAGTAGAAGGAAATACCAAAGGGCTTTGGCCGACTACGTCTGAGATGACTGTAAGCTAGAGGCAGTTATTGAATCCCCAAATGACTTAGCCATCATGCAGGAAGGTTTGTCCCAAACAATAACTGGTGCCAGAATCATGAATTGAAGCTAAACTCCAAGAAACACATTATTGTATCCTTTGGAATGTCACCTACTCCAGGGAACTGCCAAACTGACAATGCCCCCTGATAACTGACCCAGTTGTTTGGCATTTGGGAACTCGTGTGTACAGTGACTTAACTTGTGACCAACATGTGCCCAGTGTCATAAGAAAGTCTTTCTATACTGCACAGCTTATAAACAAATTTATTTTGACTAAATCTACAGATGTTATTGTCCCCCTTTACAAAGCCCTCATTAGGTCAATCATTTTGTATAATGCCCACTTTGGCATGTATCTGTCCAGACCCATGCAACAATTGGAATATCCACAGAGATACCTCACTAAAAGGATACAAGTCCTAAACAATAGGTCTTCCATGGACCACCTCAAAATTTATCACTATACTCAGTATCCTACAGAGTGCTTAGAGGTGACATGTCTGGCATACAAAGCATCATCCGACCTAATACAGACGGACCTACTGAACATCAGTAAAAAAAAAAAAAAAAAAAGGCATCGGAAATACTCAGTCCAGGTATATATATATATCCTAAACAGACTATCCATTGAAGTAAACAAAGTTCATCACTGTCCACATTCAAATGCAACTTGAATCTAAGGATGGGTAATAAAAAATGTATTCCAGGATTGCCCCTCATGCCACTAATGGATAAAGGCAGTTCCTAAATGCTGCATCCCTTACATGGGTCCCCTCAAATTATCTATGATCACATTTATTCTCATTAGGGCTAATATACAATTATCAGGCATGTGATAGGTAAGACCAATTAGGAAATGTTAATTCAAGCAACAAAACGAAATTGGCTAAGCTTAAAATGTCCTCCAAGTGAACCTATGTTGTGGCAGTAAATAGGTTTACAAAATTGCCCTTTTTAGATCACAACGTCCCCCTCTCACCCCCCACCCCCCAGTCTGTTCTCTCCAGTAAGGCACACTGTGGATACATTTCAAACACCAGCACTTTACAAATACCTTTTCAACAGAAATGTCTGTACATATCAATTTGATATACACATGACATACAGTTCTAATACATTTGTAACACCAGCATCTTGTATAAACTAGTTTGATGTTCACAAATGACATATAATTATTTATAAAATTCCAGCTAGCTCTGCTGGCAGTACCTCCTTTCATCACAAGACCATCCATCATTGTGCCACACTGTGAAATGCATGCAGCACTGAGCAGCAGAAGCTCTGTAAGCCATGATCATATTAATTTTATTGACATAGTGCAAAGCAGATACACTGTGCCTCTTAAAGGAGTACTGCAAAGAATAGAGTAATACAGAGGGACAGTTTAGAAGGTACTAGAAACTATTATGCCTTTCCTATATCACATGCACAAGTCAATTGGGACAGGGCACACAGTAGTACAAGATGTACTCTCTTACCGGTATCATGTGCACAAGGCAAGTGGGGATAGACTACAAGGTTAAAGGGTACATAACAATGTAAGCAGTACATTCATATTACTACAAGGCAAAAGAGACTAAAGAGTACACAACCATGCAAGTGCACAGCCATGCTTGCATATGATGTTGTACAAGCCTGGAGGTGGGTGCAAGTGCACAGCCATGCTTGCATATGACGTTGCACAAGCTTGGAGGTGGGCGCAAGTGCACACCCATGCTTGCATATGATGTTGTACAAGCCTGGAGGTGGGTGCAAGTGCAGAACCATGCTTGCATATGACATTACACAAAGTTGGAGGTGGGTGCAAGTGCACACCTGTGCTTGCATATGATGTTGTACAAGCCTGGTGGTGGGTGCAAGTGAAGAACCATGCTTGCATATGACATTACACAAGCTTGGAAGTGGGTGCAAGTGCACACCCATGCTTGCATATGATGTTGTACAA